>NC_081518.1:1696996-1966996 GCF_030273125.1 Centropristis striata
AGGATGGAATAGTTGCATTAGAATGTGCGAAAGGCACCAAATTTAGGCTTTTAGGGCAAAAATGTTCTCCTGACCCCTAAAGTTCTCTACTCTCACCTCCATATGGGCTTGACCACAGCAGCTACAGTATACTGTAGTGAGTGTATGTACCCATCCATTCCTATTACTGCTGTGAGATACCTGAAGCAATTAGCAGCAGACAGGATAACACGATGACTCTTGATCAGTGCTGCAGCTCTGAGCCAGCTTGGTGTGTCCACTGCTTACAGAAAACAGGATTGCCCTTTAAAATCAAGATGGTGTAATTCAATAACCTGCAGTGGTTACTGATGAGCAATGGGATTGTCTGGAGTCGGCAAGTCGCAGATGGGCCAACTGATATAACGCTGTTTGTCTCTCGGAGGTCTGCCTGGCTCAGTGACACCTGTTTAAAGCAGGAAAAGCTTTAATCTCTGGGAGGCACTAAACAAGTCGGGGAGACAGACAAAGAGACGCGGTCGAAGAAGAGGGGAAGTGGAGGAGGCCGGTGTCTCTGTGTGCTGACTGTGTTAATAACCACAAATCAAAATGATGGAGCAGCCCACTAAAGGTGACTACTGCTGAGTGGTATTATGCACGGTTATATACTGTAATATGAAGAAAAGTTGTCATTTTCTTTTTGCATACTGGCTCTAGTGCTGATTGCACAAAACAAGTGGTCCTGTCACGGCCTCTGCCCTTGTGTTGTATCGTCATTTTGCATGTGGGCCCACTGAGTTGACAATAAGCAGGCAGTATGCAGCCAAAACAAGCCGTAGCTGACAATAAGAGATAATCAGTGGGAAGAAAAGGCTGGATTCCTGAGGTGATCTGAGGGAGAGCATGCCGACACACAGATCCTGACTGGTGAACTCACACTCCTGCTGCCACCTGCCTTCAAAGCCCTTATGCTCAGGTCCCCTTGCCCTCTCTCTTTTTTCTTTCTTTTCTTTCTTTCTCCTCCGACAAAACAATAAAAAGACCACCTCCTCCCAAGCCGTACAAAGCAGATAAGGTTGAAGCTTGTGAAAAGGCCTCAGTCCTAATGAACACTGTCACAGAGTGGGTCTGGATGTCATTTGGTAGGGATGGAAAATGAGATAAGTTATAAGTTATGGGTCCTTTCATTAGGTGGGATTTACCGGCCAACTGAGGGAGGAATTAAAGGCTAAGGAACCATCTGATAATAAGCATGCCTGATCACCTGCCTGAAGGCCTGGCCTTGCCTCCAGAGGACCCTGCTCTCCAGGCTTTCCTGGGGGAATTAGCTCAGACTTAGCTCTTAGCTCTAGCTGTGAATGCTGCTGTGGACATGGTGCGTCCCTTAGACCTTAACTCTTATTTGCGCACTTGTCAGAAGTGAGGGAACACCTCTTTAAAATGGAAAAAACAGGGTTTCTTAACACGCCTAGAGGAGCCCTAACAATACACCAGATCTGATTTTCAATTGTCCCTCAGTGACGTTGCCTGTCTGTGTCTGGTCTCTGAGCCATCACAGAGCCCGGCCAGCCACCGCAGGGTAAGGGGCGCTTATTGGAAAATCAATGGCGTGAACGCTAAGCAAGTTACAGGAAGATGTGGGAAGGAAGGGTTCTTATTGATAAAGCAGGGGAAGGCCTTTGATGTTGCACTAGGGACATGCTCATTGATGGGGGAACCATTGTAGTCCTCAGGCAGAGTGAGGCCCGGGTTTATCTCCTAGGTTTGTTCCAATTAATCACCAATAAAGGCGTGCATGCATTGCACTCTCAAACATAAGTCCGTTTTAATGCCCGACATGGCTTAGTAAATTCTGGTTTTAATACTGTGCTCTTCACACTGCACTGCAAGAGTCTCTTTCTGCCTTTTTTTCCAGCTCTGCTCTCAATTCTATCTAATGCAATCTGCTAAAACTAACTACTCGCCCATATCTAATAAAACAACCAGACACTCAACTAAAGATAGAAAGAAACAATTCCACATCTTAGTGTTCAAGTTTGGCACTAAAGTTGCAAACGGCTGCTAAAAGATGATTTACTGCACAGAATCTAAATAAATAAACACATGAAAATGTAAATATATTCTAACTAGTATTTAAAAAAACAACATATTAATTGACTACTTTATTTCTACTTGTTTCTGAAATAATAAACAGTGAATGATTAAAGTAGGCTGAAAGGGAAAACTGCATATCGCAGAGTCATTTTTTTCTCAGATTTGGGTTCTTTTAGTATTATTTTTCTGGGGGGTTTTCATGCTTTATTTGATAGTGACAGAGAGAATGAAAGGGGAGACAGAGAGGAAGATGTGCAGTAAAAAAAAAAAAAAAGGGACTTGAGGCCATATTGGAAACTGGGCCCGCTGCGACAAGGACTTTAGTGTTGTGTTCTCTGCCTGTGGGACACTGGGACGCCCCACTTTGTCTCAGAGTTGTGAGCCAAAAAAGTTTGTCAACC
The DNA here is from genome assembly GCF_030273125.1 of Centropristis striata. Lineage (NCBI taxonomy): Eukaryota > Metazoa > Chordata > Actinopteri > Perciformes > Serranidae > Centropristis > Centropristis striata. The sequence goes on from NC_081518.1 coordinate 1,699,450, forward strand.
ACTGCTGTAGACAATACAACACCATAATTATATTAGGTACATGGAGTTCTTGTTCTCTCTGATGCCCAACACTGTAAGTCAGACAATTAACCATGTGCAGCATTGTTGTTTATTGTGTGCCGTAAATATTCTGTCTACTATTCTGCTAATGCAGACATAAGGCTGCTCCAGTATTGCTCCAACTGCAGGAGGCAAAAAGTCACCTCAGGTCGATGGCACTCAGCCTGTAAACAGGGCTTCCCGTAAAATCAATGATCTTCAGTAGGAGCTATCAGTCTGTGGAACAGAAATAGCCGTGGCTGTGTTGAGTCTGAGGCGGGGAGGAACAGTGCTGTGTGTTTACATGAGTGTGTGTGAGTAGAGGGGGCCGGTCACTGGCATGTCTACCACTATTTCTCACAGATAGCAGAACTGAGGCATGCAGCTTCTGTCATGTTACACCCAGTGGAAAGCTGCAATCATTAAGGTGCTGCAGAGACCAGACTGCAGCTCACAGATTTCATTAACATTGTCTTGCGTGCACTTTAAACTAGCGTTGCAACAAATACAATCACTTACAGCTAAAATAATCCTTGCTGATTACAATATGAGCAACTCAAATACCCAGGAGGCAAAGTGTGGATTGTTTTAGTTTCACAGCACAGCACAGCACTCAATTTTAGTAACCATTTTGCACTAGTAATACTGGCCAGAAAAGGCAAAAATTGATTTGTTTGTAGTATCAATTGCCTCCTTTGTTAATAGACCTGAAATAGAACCTTGAAAATGATTTTACCCTTTACGCAACACCATCAAATTCTGCTAATCCATTCCATATTGCAGAACGGAAGAAAAGTGATTTAAGGCAGAGCAGCAGAACTGTATGGTGCTCACACACGGGCCAGTCTGATTACACGATGTGATTGGAGCTCAGCTAACTTCCAAAATCCCCTCTAGAGGGGATTTACACATGGCACGAGAGTGTTTCTTCACTTTTGGAGGGTGTGATAGAAACAGCGTGCCGGTGTAATTAGAAGTAGTTAATTAGCTGTGGGTTAATTACTGGGTTCTGCCGAGTGTTGGTGAAAGACCTGGTGGGGTGGCAAAGCAAAGGGAAGCAGCGAGCACACAGCAGGAAGCTCCCAGTCTCCCGCCAATTAGCAGCCAGCATGGGGGGGCTTCTGTGGTATACGAGGAGTACAAATGTGAGAAGGCTCATATCATTTCACTCAATCCTCAGTACAGGAGGAGAGATAAAGGGAGAGCAGATAAAATGCATTCTATTTAAATATGCATGCTATTAGAGACTGTTTTTTTACTACTGTTTTTGTAAAGAAAAACACATTTGCCGCAAAGTTGCAGCGAAACTTTAAAGACGAAAATGACAACCAGGTTTCTGAAAGATGCCAGATTGAGAATAAAACAAAGCAGGGGCTATTTTAATTACTACAAAAGTAAGTTAGCAGCAGCCACGAGCTATCCTTCTTCATTTACAAACCGTACTGAAAGACGAGCTCTGTGTTATTTTCCTGTTTTTGTCCCGTGTGGTTTGTTTTCGAAAGCTTTGTAATTTATAAGAGCATTAATTATCCTTGGAATTAAGGTATTGATGTATAATCAGAGAGGGGCTATTGGGCACAAGCTAACATTCGCCCCCAGGCAACCCACAGAGCACACACGGTATGCACTCGTACACAGTGGGGTGTCTGTAAAATTGCAAGACAGACAGAGAGAAAGAGAGAGAGAGATAACTTCAAGCCGTGTCTTTCAAATTCTTATCAGATTATTTAGATACACATCCCCCATTTCTGCTCAATTTTAGACCAACAGACATGGATATTGAATGATTTGCAACAGTCTGACATGGATCCTCACATCCTTTAGCATGCACTGCTGACTTTCCCATAGTGTGGAATGCAGAAAGCCTGAGAACACTTGATACTTTGTACACTGGTCCGTCTGGCACTAATCAATCAGAAAACAACACACTGATTATGATTGTTGGGAAGATTTCTCAATGTAAAACATTTCAAAAATAATCCCATAAAGATATATGTGGACATACAGTTGGTATAACTGTGTTTCTGTGGTGTTTGCAGATTAGCAGGAAAGAGACAGGCAAGATAAAGAGATAGAGGAAGTGAGATTGAGATATAGAGCGAGAGAGAGCTCAAGACACATGTCCAATGAAAGGTCAGGGACAAGGGGGAAATGTGCTGATCAAAGTCTTTGAGCCCCAGGACCTTCATTTCTACTAATTATCAAATCTGCCCCTATTTATATCTGCGGGAAGCAGACGTTCTCTCAAGAGAGGATGGAAGTGAAATCTGCTAACTGCAGTGCTTTCGGAGCTTCTGTTTGCACTCACTCCATTACATTTGTTCTGTAGGAACAGGATGAGGGTGGCAGAGGGGGGTTAAGAGAACCGATGACCACTACTTATTTGGGAATGTTGATGCTGTTGTGGAAGTAAAGGACAGGACACGATGTACACACTGCAAAAAAAAAGGTGGGATAAAAACACTAAATCTGAAGGAAATGATCATGGTGCATGGACAAGATTTCTTGATTTCTTGACAGATTGTTAAATCTAGAAATAAGCATGTTGAACGCTTGAAATAAGACATTAACTCTTAAAACAAGATAAATTATCTAACTAGTTAGATCTATCTAGTCAATTTCTTATTTTAAGCGTTCAACATGCTTATTTCTAGATTTAATAATCTTAATTTAAGAAATCTTATATTTAATCTCATATTTTGACAGTCTTCTTGCAAATTCTGTGGTGGACTCTGCTAACACATCCATGTGCTCTTATTTTGAAAGCACTCTGCTCGGGCCAGTTCATCGCTGCTTGCAGCTTTAATTCATCTTGATTTAAGAGTTAATTTCTTATTTTAAGCGTTCAACATGCTTATTTCTAGATTTAATAATCTTAATTCAAGAAATCTCCAGTGCGGCAAGATCATTTCCTTCAGATTTAGTGTTTTTATCTGGTTTTCAGACTAAACACCTTTGTTGCAGTACAGGAGGCTGCAAAGCTGAGCGAAAAGTGAAATATAGAATCACTCGACTTTTTGTGGGCGGGAAACTCATTAATGTCGTTGTAGAAAACGATTGCCTAAAAGGCAAGATCGCACGGTGCCATACACACATATATGCACACATGCACACACACCTTCCCGCAGCGCTGCAGTTAAGGCAAGCCAACCACAAACACAGTTGTTAAAATGATCAATACCATTGAAATATTAAACCTTAAGAAGCCGCATTATTGATTGGGAGCCCAATGATAAAACGGTTTATTATCACAATTGTGGGGGCTTTATGTAAATGTTTCGGAGACGCCGTCAGCTGTCCGGCAACCAATGAGCTGTGGCGAAATTTGCCCCCCCTACCACACACACACACACACACACACACACACACACACATACCCCACAACCCAATCACCACTCAGCTGTGCCATCCTAACCCCGAGGAGCAGCACGGATCGGGGCGAACAGGGAGATGTCATTACCACTACTTCTACTTCCATTAAGGATAGCTGACAGTGATCAGCATACCAAGCCCCTGTTGACAGAGAGAGACGGGAGAAAGGGGGGATGTGGCCCCTCCAGAACAGCACGGCAGCTCTGGGATGTGGTCTAAAAGGGATCTCCAGCAGGCATGACAGCAAACAGCAGCATACAGTGGAGCAGGATCCAGGCTCCATGCAGGGATCACGCCCTGACAGACAGATAGGGGACATGGATAACATGTCTATAATCCTGGGCCTTTCTGTGTAATCTGGAAAACAAATACCTCAGTAATGACCCAGTCCTGCACCTGGTAAAACACAGGCTGCACCAGCACCTGGAATTAGACAAATATCCACTGCTGAGCCTTCTTAAAGGGACACACTCCTTTATGGGAGTTTTAGAAAACACATATGGATTCGTGTTGAGTTTGACCGGCCTGGACTGTGCAGTAGGGTTGTCAAAAGTATCGATACTCAAAAAAGTATCGATACTAAAACGTTGTATCCGGATACGATACACATTTTCAAAAGTATCGATGAAAAGTGTTATTTTCTCTCTTGAAGTCCCAGAATGAAGCAGAGAAAAGTCGACTTATGTATCAAGCTTGTGCACAGCATGCAAAATATTGTTCTAATTGTTATTGTTTATTGCATTTATTTATTTATTTTTTGCACTACCTCAGACCTGAAGCTTGTTATCATAGTTGCATAGTTTCTTTTTGCACAACTGTTTTCATTATAAATATTTAACCCTTTAATTGGGGCGAAGAGCTATATTTGGTAACTTCAGTGGATATCAAAATGGGGTCCCCATGTCTCTCTGTTTGGTCGTAGAAGTTGCAAATTTACTAGATTAAAGTGGCAAATCTACAAGAAAAAAATGTGCAGATTTAAGAGATTTAAAGTGGCAAATCTGCTGGAAAAAAGTCGCAGACTTAAGAGACAAAAGTGGGGGAAAAAACAACTTTTTTCTTGCAGTTTCACCACTTTAAATCTCATAAATCTGCACATTTTTCTCGTAGATTTGACACCTTAATCTGAATTTCTCAAAATATTACCCCCCTCCCAGGTCCATATGTTTTTTTTTACACATTCTGGCTGTATGTAATATCCTCCAATATTCTCTTGGGTTGAAATCTGTAATTTGCAAGTATTTCAATGAGTGCCCTATTAAGGGTTAACCTGTGGTTCTGTTCATTTTAACATGTTGCATTTTTCTTGTTGTTAAAAATATTTCTGTTCAATTTTGGGGTCTTTGTTTTTAATCCTGGTGGTATCGAAAATGGTATCGAGTTGAGAAATCTCAGCATGGTGACAACCCTATAGCCTGGACTATATGCAGCAAAACAGAAAATCTATAAAGTGGTTAAGTGGTTAAACTGGGACACCCTTTAAGGTGCACGCAGCGATACGATGAGATGAGTTAAGTCACACAGAGGCTGAGCGGTGCCAGCAGCCTGAGGGTTAGGCCCAGTGTTCGGTTAAGTGTCTAAACCTGAGCAGGGTGATAAGATCCCTTTTAGAAGGCATGTGAAGGCCAAATGACCAGGAAACCTGAGTAATGTGGGTGAAAGCAGTCCAGGGTGAGAGCAGAGATGTGGAAAGTCATGCTGTGTTATGTGTGGAAAATGGAAACTTACTATCTCTTTTTACGCACCTCATACTGAGGAGTGGTGCAGTCCCATACATAAACTGTGCACATACCCCACCACACACACACATAGAGCAGGGATTAGAGAGTATCCCAGTGAAACCATTCTGTGGAAATTATTTCTTTGCAGAAAAAAGGCATGAAAGCCAATCGTGACCTGGCCTCTAATTCTAGAGTAGGATATCCTGGATAAATAATTAGAGGGTTCCTTTGAAGACCCTGCACAGCCGAACCATTCACTCCCCACTTCACATTTGCTAAAGTCATTAATGACAAAGATTTAGAAAGGAAAAGCGAAAATCTTTCTGGTACACAAATACTTTTTTTATGAGGCCTGGCCCAAATTCCTCTCTGCTTAGCTGAAGCCCTTATCCTGGGAAAGAACTGCACCCGTTTTAAACAATAAACCTCAGGGGAAAAGTGTTTTCTATTGCCCCCTTCCCCCCGCTGAATTATGAGAGTTAATAAAGTTAAAAGAATAATGTGCCCTGTGTTTTAAAAGAGGAAGTGAGCGAGAAATGTTGGGACACTGGATGTCAAAAGACACAGTGAAATCAAAGCAAAGAGAGACAATAGTCTCCAAGCCTCAAAACAAAGACTGTTTTATATTTGAGAAAGACAATGGAGCGAGATAGCGAGCCTGCTCGGAATATTAAAAGGATTTCTACCTGAATGAACATTACCGACATCTGATTCATGGCTATTCTTGTGCCACAGTGGCATACATCTCTGGTTTGTGCTCATATTTAGGCCACTTTTACACCAGATCCATAAGAAAATAACTCTTAAAAACAAGATAAATTATGTAACACTTCCAAATTTTAAGTTTTTTTAAATAAAGAATCGGTTCATCACTGCTTACAGCTTTAATTTATCATGTTTTAAGAGTTAATTTCTTATTTTAAGCATAAAACATGCTTATGTCTTGATTTAACAATCTTAATTTAAGAAATAGCAAGATAATTTCCCTCAGATTTACTGTTTTTATCTTGTTTTTAGAAACACCTTTTCTGCAGTATATCTTTAACAACCAATGTAGCCTTTAAATTTCACAATCCATGTTTCTTTCAAAGCATCTTTATGCATTTCTAACCACTTGTAGCAGGCACAATGCCATTAAATTGCCCACACAGTTGCTCCAACGACTAGCAGCCGTTACATGAAGTTGCGGGCAGCTATGGCTAAGTGCTCGTGTTTCATTTTCTAGCCTTATAGTTTTTTTTCTTGCATTGCGTCACGCTGTACTGTACTCTCTAAACGACCCGCTGCACACACGATTGGCAGCAGCAGTGTGACGTCGGGCTGTAATTCTCAGAAAGTTGACTCCGTTTCAACTTTTCCGCCTGCGTATTTCCCGGCATTCCCTGCGGCTCTGACCACTGCAGCCCAAATGAAACACTCCCACTCAAGTGAATGAGATTACGGCAGGTTTCACTGCATCGCCAGATCTGATCTGAATAGTCACAGCATGTGCAACATCTACAGGGAGTTAGCTACGTGGCTAACGAGGATCATTCACTGGGAATCAACAGGAGGGAATCTGACAGGTAGAATTACATTCATCCCATTCCCATTATCCTCATTCCCAGCCAAGGAGAACAGAGTCACCAAGTTGTGTTTAAGATTCTGCTGCAGACTGCTGCAACATCTTAGACTGTTTCATTGAGACATAAAAAGAAACAATAATGTGTCTTCAGGAAGACAAGCCCACTGAGCGCTAGTTTACATGCCAATGGGAAGTCTAATCTTTACACTGGCAGTTTATAAACAGAGCTCTCATAAATCAGATGTTGATGCAATCGTCATGTTAAAAAGGAGAGCGCAGCTTGCCCTACAGTTTACAAGGACAGATTCCAAGGCAAACCTTGGAAGGTGATGCGCATTCCTTCTTAGTGGAGCAGTGATGAGGAACTGTCAACAGAGGAAAAGGGAAGAAAAACAAAAAAGAAAACAACTTGTTAAGTGTAGAACAAGGTGGCCTGGAGGGCAATGCTGAAAGACACCTCAGCACTTGACTGTGAAGTGTGCGAGGAACATCAAACGGCGTTTCTGGAGCTGCGTGGAGCTCTGACGGAGCCGACCACGGTGTTCAGAGACCCTCGTGTGAGGAAAAACGCTACAGTTTGGCAGGAAATAAAGAGGTACAATTTGACTAAAAGATAACAGTTCCTCGTGCAGCAGTAATCATAAGTGTTCATATGCACTAAATCCGACTTCTGTTCTGAGACTCAGACCTCGAGGGAGACCTGTCTAACATGAGGGAAAGCTGCTGCCATCAAACTACAAAAAGACAAGCAGAATAACCCCATTCTGAAACGCAATTGCAAACAATGAAGCAGTTTCCGATTAGCGCGTGAAAGGCACAGAGAAACGAGGCTCGGGTGGCGAGGAGAGCAAGAGGCAGAGAGTCAAAGCTTCTCAGCTGCACAGAAGCTGAAAGAAAATCAACAAATATATGACATTAAGGCTGTTGGCAGCTCGGTGCTTGCAACAAAACTTGGCACGGTGGCGTCTACAAGTGTCCAAACAGTTTGATCTGGGCAGAGAGAGAGAGGCCCATGTGCTGGGAACACGGCTCTGGTTGTCGGGGGAAACAGACAGAGGAAACAGATAAATGAGTAGGGAGAAGCAAAAAGTGGTGTGATATTTTAAGAAATGCGGAGCGTGTTAATAAGTTCCTCTTCTTCCTCTCCTCTCCTGGCCTGCTCCGAGTGTTGTGACAGCCTCAGAGTTCTATTTGAGAAAGACCAGGCTCCTGCCCCTCATCTCCACACACACACTGCAGCCCTTGTTCATCTGCCTTAATGAAATGGCCACATGCCTCCTCTCATCCCAGAGCTGCTTGCACACTGTAGCACCTGGTAGATATAAATCAGCCCTACTGAGCTGTATTTGGGAAGTGAGGCATTAAGCATGACACGGGCTGTCAAAGTTCACATCGCACCGACCGCAACATCTAGTTGAACCGCTGCGGAACAGACCCGAGACCAAGGAGCGGGCCTACCATCGGCCTCTTATCTCCTGCCTCCCAGCTCCGCATGACATGGCTGCCACATCTGGGCCCCAGCTGGGCAGCCTGCTGAGCACAGCGTAACACCAGCCAGGCTCGGCGGAGCACCCACGCTGCAGGGATCGGTGGGATCAACAGCCTATGAAGAGTTAAACGGGTGTTGTTTGCTGCCATTTATCTTTGGGCTTTCTTATCTGGGAGCTGTGGGGGCTTGTGGGTATTATTACAGCCTTTAAGTGGTGCAGGTTCTATTTTTGAGCGAGGAGTTACAAGTAGCTCAGCGCATGTTTGTTGTGCATACTGTATGCGGTGGATGTGTGTGTGTGTGGATCTTTGAATGGAATTTCAGTCACGTGAGCGGTGAGGGGTCTGGAGGTCAAACACTGCAAGAGAACCCACACATTCCTCAGAGGACAGGCACACATCTTAATGCATGGGCATGTGAGGGTTTGCATTGACTCACATGCATGCATGTGTAAGCATATTAAAGTAGCTAAAGCTCCAGTTTTGCAGCACTCCACCGGTCTACCCCTGAGCTTTATCCTTGAATATTAAACATCTTCTCACTCTGAGCTCCACATGTATGGGGAGAGTCCTGAGACACATGCACAAGACACAAAGGCAGCAAGACAGAGCGCTCAGAGAGAAAAGCTTGATGAAAAACAGAGCGAAAAGGGACAAAGGGAGCTAAAGGGTGAGGATAAAACATGATCATCTGCTTGGGATTTTGGCTCTAACAGACACAGGGGTTAGTGACATGTCTTCTTAGCTAGGAGTCACAATGAGGAGCTGAGGTGGAGGACAAGAGGGTAAAGTAGGAAAATGAGCTGGGAGGGACGGTGCAAGACGTCCAGGTTCAAGTCAACCCGACTGTAATTTACATTGCTGGGTAATTAGCTGCAGGATCAGAGGCTCAGGCCAATGACAGATGCCTCTCGCAGGGAAAAAGCGAGCATGTGAGGAGGACCACGGCTTTACTGTTATGATACATAACATTCATTGATTCAGTGTGTCAGAGGGAGCATGTGTCAAGGGCACAAAACTGCCATGTGTACTGTACAGAACACAGAAAAATCCATTCATGGATTTCAGGTTATCTTTGGCAGAGGTGAGTAAAGTTACAGAAGACCTGCTTCTAAATGTGGGGAAAGGATGAGACAGTACAACTGACATGTGCTGGTTTTATGTGCTCGCATTAAGTGAATAGTCTGTTTGGAGTTGGATAACACTGTCTACATTCCCTTTCCTAAGTGCATTACATCATTACACCATAATTTAGGACTTCAGAGGCAGGTGACAGGAGCGACCGGAGGACGAATATTAAGAAAGAAGCAAAAAAAAAAAACACGTGCCCACATACAAATATTGGCAAAATACATTTGCATGATATTTGCATATTTTTAATGCACAAACGAAAAAAAGGAGATGTTTTTGTTTTCACAGGGAAATAAAAACTGCACAGTGCCTGGTGGTGCTCCAGCACAGCACATTTAATACACATTTAATTAATGATGTCATTGTTTTGACATTGAAGCACATGCCAGCAAATAAGATAAACAAGATCTAGCTGTGGGAAGAGTGCTATCAGAATACTAACGGAAACAGAAAGCTGGGATATCACACACAAAGCACTTTGAATCTTAACCCCGGACCCTCAGACAGCTCCATTCAATCCCCACATACGACGAGGGAATATTTTACTCACAGCAGCGAGCTGTTAGCTCTGCAACCAGCTCCACACTCACCCATGTGTAAGGTCATATGTATGCATGTGAGACAAACTAGCAGCCAGATACAGAGACATATTGTGAATGAATTCTCGCCATGGAGCGGTGAGTTTCCACTCAGGCTGCGATGCCAGTGAGCTGGGCATCGCTACGACTCTTTACACATGCCAACTAGAACTGGGAATGGAGCCATAAGGCTGGGAGGACAGGCATATACAGTGAAAAACACACACAAACAGAATCCACCACATAGCACAAACAGAAACAAAGCCTTTAAAAAACATAAGACAATAGAGAAAAAAAAAATCCACTCATTCATGCGAGCGTGAGCAAACTTGTTTATCCACGTTTGTGCACACAAACGCACGGCAGAAAAAACATGTTAGCTAGAGGAGGTGAGAATGAGAGCAGGGCCAACTGGCTCACCCTGAAAGTTCAAATTGAGTGCCACTACAAATTACAAGTTGACAGCTTAAATTATCCCCTGTATGCCTTTTCTTACAATGTATGTGCATGTTGGAGTTTGCTAAGGCGACTGCCTGCAGACAGCTGTTCTGGATGAGGTATTTACATGTCAGCCATTATATTATCTCTGCTAAAAAAAAACAGAAAGAACAACAGTATATAATCTCCCTGGAGATACACTGACCAGCAGAGCAGCATGCTGTCAATGATAGGATCCTGTGCCCCGTCTCTAACAGATGCCCCCATATTTGAGCTGAGGAGGGAGAGTGATAGGGGCCAGTGTAAAACGAGAGGGTGACTAATTGGTTCATAACCTGTAATTGGGGAGATGTAATTGGAGTGGACTCACAGATGCCAGGTGCACCTTCAGGAGGTGGGGCAGCGGTTTGCCCTTTGACTGGGACTATAAGGGAGTGTGTGTGTGTGTGTGTGTGTTTGATTGTATGTGCGTGCAAGGCGGGATTATATGTTGAGGGAGGGGGACCTCTTCTATAGCGAGGGCCCCCAAAGAATATAGTTTAGGTGTGGCGTGTGTCTATTAGGTCCTTCTAACCACATGAAAGCACTGAAACCTGTCACAACACAACACAGCCACACCCAATGAGAACAGGCACATATATAAATACACACTCACACAATATATACACAACCGCTTCATGTCCACTGGCAATATTTTCGCTGTTGGGAGAGCGAGAAATCTGCAGCTCAACATTTTCTCATGGTTCACATGGTGGGTCAATGTGATCAATGTGTTCATGGCCCACCTAGCCAATACTACACCTCTCCCAATCAATGTAATGGGGGCTGAGTGTTAATTGGGACAGGCTGGGGTGATGGAGTGTGATGCGCTTTTTGCAGAAGCATCAGAAATGCGGTTCGGGGTCTTAATGAAAGCTGCTCGCTGTTGACAGCGCGCTTGTTTAATCGCTTGGTTAAGAAATGTTTTTTGTACAACAAAAAGAAGCGGATGGTGTAAAGAGAGGGGGGGGTTCCACTGGAACATCTGTTTGTTCTGCCCATCACCGTATGATTATCGGTAATTAGCCGCAACGCCTGCAGATGCATGGGTGCGGTGATGCATTCCCCTCTTTGGGCAGGTATGTAGAGAGAAGCCATAAAACATAATGCATAACCTGCTGCCAGCCCCCAACTTCCTCATGAGTCACACTCCAGTCTGCAGGTAGGCCTCTTTAACATGCATCACACTGCAAAAAAGGTGTTTAGTCTAAAAACCAGATAAAAACAGTAAATGTGAGGGAAATGATCTTGCTGCATTGACAAGATTTCTTAAATTAAGATTGTTAAATCTAGAAATTAGCATGTTGAACGCTTAAAATAAGAAAAAATAACTCTTAAAACAAGATCATTTCCGTCAGATTTAGTGTTTTTATCATGTTTTTAGACATCCTTTTTTGCAGGGCAGCTTTGAAACACACTACTAAAGAATCACCGCATCTATTACAAGGTTGTCCTTAAAGCTGCACTTCTAACAAATATATATAGTTATACAATCAGGGGGTAAAAGTTGACGGCGGCCATTGTTGACTGTTCACTTTTATGAATAACTGAATGAAAATAATGCAACTTCATCGATAGAGCAGAGAAAAAACTTTTGTTTTGTTAAATGTACTAAAAACCATATCCCTAACAAAAATATACTGTAATATTTAAAATACTGTAATATTTAATGGTAAAATCTTTAATTCATGCAGCATTTATAAAGTATTTTCTTGTCAATTACATGGCAGAACAGCGTTTCTTTTGATGGAAAAACTTTTTATTTATAAGGTAAAATATGGAATAAAATGTCAATCTTACACATGAAATCAACTATACTAATATAATTTTACCGTAATATTAGAAAAAGTTGCACTGTATTTATTACGGTAAAGTTCTGGCAACCACAGCTGCTGGTTTTTACCGTAAAAAACATTTTTTTTTCTTTTTTACAGTGTTCTTTCCTCATGAGTCACTCTAGTCTGCAGGTAGGACTCTTTAACATGTTTCTGCTTTGAAACTCACTCTACTAAAGAATCACCGCATGTATTACAAGGCTGTCCTTAAAGCTCCACTTCTAAAAAAATACATATTATTACACAACTGGGGGGTAAAAGTTGACGGCGGCCATTGTTGACTGTTCACTTTTGTGAATGACTGAATGAAAATCATGCAAGTAAAGGGTTTCCCCTGATCTTGAGCTCAGTCATGAGGAGATACTGTGAAGAAAAGTGGCCTTCACATCCTGCTTTGAACAGGACTTTAGTATCCACTTCACACAGAAAGCAAATCAACCATTCTCCACTCAACAGCCATGCTTCCCATTCATTGGGGGGAAACAAGAGCTCAAGATGGCGATGAATATTAATTATGCAATGTAAAATTGGAAGATGTTTTTGCTCCGAGAGCAGAGAAAAAACTTCCACTGCACTGTAAAAAATGTCTGTAGATTTTACGGTGAAAAACTGCTAAACCATGACAGTAAAAGACGTAAAAACTGAATTTTTTACAGTTTTTTTTAAATATTTAAATACATTACTCCACTGTAAAATACTCTGGCACCGTGTTTGTAACAAAAAATATACTGTAATATATATACAAGACATCATTTTTGTATTTATTTTTGGTAAAAATACTTTTTCTCACTGTTAAATGTACTAAACACCATATCTCCAACAGAAATATACTGTAATATTTAATGGTAAAATCTTTAATTTATGCAGCATTTATATAAGTATTTTCTTGTCAATTGTCTCGATGGAAAATCTTTTCATTTTTTTACGGTAAAATATGGAATAAATTGGCAATCTCAAAGGGGAAATCAAAAGTGCTAATATTATTTTACCGTAATATTCCAAAAAGTTGCACCGTATTTATGATTAGAGTTCTGTACACTGTAATATGTATTTAATATAATATATAAACAAATACATACAAGCCATCACTGTAATTTTTTTTAATTATCTTTCGTAAACAAAAAATTATATTTTTTATGGTAAAATATGGAATAAAATGGCAATCTTCAACAGGAAATCAACAGTACTAATATCTTTTTACCGTAATATTATAAAAAGTTGCACCGTATTTATTACCGTAAAGTTCTGGCAACCACAGCTGCTGGTTTTTTACCGTAAAAACTTTTTTTTTTCCAGTGTGGAGAACTGGACAAATGAAACAACAAGGCAATGGATGAAGAGAGACAGTGAGAGGAGAAGCAACTGTTTATCCAGCTTGCTTTGTGCATAGTTGTTTTTCTGATGAGAAACTGCAGCTGACAACCCAAAAAAAGTATGTAGAGCACAGGAAAAACCTGCCTGACAGATATTCTGTCTGTCAGCTAAGTGGAAGTAGGAAGTGATGGTAGGGGAAACAGCCTCCACCAGAGTAAAGGCTGTTTCCCTTGTGTTGCCTGTTGTCTCACCCTGTTTATACAGGGCACAAGGTTAGTCAACGTGGCATCCAGCCCAGAAAACTGCTGCACCACACACGGCACCCAGAGGTTCCACTCGCTATGTGAAAGTCCTACATGCAGACAATCACAAAGAGAATGTAGTTTTTTTTGTGTTATATGTTTTTGGAAATCATAAGTAATAAATAAAAACATCTTTTTAGCATTGCAAAGTATCAACCCTCCTTCACTAGAGCCATTTATCTGCACCATGAGCTGGCAGCGAGGACGTTTGATGTAGAGATGCATTGATTTTGCACCATATCGGTGTAATTTGGTGAAGATTAATTAACATCTCGGCCGGCTCTGCTGACACAATGAACACCGAGGAAGGGCCACAGTCAGGCCAAAAACAAGCATGGCCCCTGCAAGACCCCGGCCTACCCCCCAGCCTCTAAATTACCTAGCTGACACCAGGGAGGGGACGCCATAGGCCCACTTTAGCTCCGTGCTCAGGCCAGTGGCTGAGCAGGTCAAGACCCCCCCATTAGGGAGCAGGTCAAAGCCACATAACTCTTTAGCTAAGGTGAGGGTCAGTGCGGCGCTCCGTCCGGCCAGGGTCAACCAGATGTCTCTGGCCACTGAGGTTCATGGCAATACAATAAAGTAATCAATCTGGCCGCTGGACCTGGTCAATAATATACTCGCAGGCAGCGCAGGGTCACCACCTGTTCTCTGGCCTCTCCTTGGACTGTCCTCAAGTGCTTGGGTCTTACATTTCACTGTCCTGATGGGAAACTGGAAGACCACGTAATCGAACCCAGGGTCTAGTCCAGATATACGGCAATAAACTGGTAACCTTTTATGGGTTTTCACTCAATAAAATACTTAGAATTTGAAAATTCCAACCCTAAAGTGTTATAGAGCAGTGATTCCCAACAGGGGGATACAACCCTCCCAACCTTGATTTTAAGGGATGTAATAAATCTAATGTGTTAAATATAGATGAGTCAGCATTTAATTCATTAGTGGGACAAAAACAACTAAATAAGGACTACATTAAACGTTTATTCATTTATTTAAATAGAAAAATCACTATAGAAAAGTTTAAAAATAAAGGCTATATGGCGAGAATAAGGACATATAACATCCCTCCTGCAGTATACACAGGTAACCTCACCTAGCGGTAACCTCACTTGGCGGTAACCTCACCTAATGGTAACCTCACCTAGTGGTAACCTCACCTAGAGGTAACCTCACCTAGCGGAAACCCCACCTAGCGGTAACCTCACCTAGAGGTAACCTCACTTAGCGGTAACCTCACCTAACAACAGAAACACAGAGCTAATTGAAAAATGCCGAAGCATCAGGGAGACGAAAATGCTGAATATCTCAAAAAGTTTACAAAGTTTACACTGGTAAAAATGTGGGTCCCCCAAGAAAAAGGTTGGGAACCACTGTTATAGAGGACATTTCAAGACTTTTTTTTTTAAAAGGTTTCATTTTTATGTTAAGTCAGATTCATTTCGATATGGGGACAAACAGTCACTTTTTTTGGAAGGGGAGGGAGGTTCTTTGCCTTCTGAATTGTGTTTGAATTTACAAAAAATACCACTACCTGTGATGTAGCCTGATTAGCTGGAGAAATCCATGTGGTTCTATGACCTCATGGCGAGGCATGGGGACCCTATTTCGGATGTTCTTTGCCCAATAAAGGGTTATTAAACACTATGTACAGGTTATCGAATGGAGAGATGCACTTTTATTACTATTATGTGGCCTACAGTCAACTTTGGTGTCACATTAATAAACATTTTGTAAGAAACGGGGACTTTTCCTTCGTCATTTACACCAACAATATCTTATAATTTCTTTACGAGCAAATGTGTTACGACTTTTCAAAGTGGATAAAATATCCTTTATCAGATACAGTCTAGACAAAGAGACATAGCTGGGCCGTGAAATCGACACGACTCGCCAATATTTCCTTTGAGGAAGTGCAGACGTGCATTTTTTAACTTCTATTGTACAGACAAAAAAAAAATGTCCACATCGAGTGCAGAAAAAGCTGCAGGATACTTTATCCTTAACACTGCTAATTTGTTTTCCTTTCTAATTTCTTTCAGGTTTTTGTGACAGACATTGCCAGCACTGTTTCTTCCCCCGCCCCTTTCTGTTCTTTCCTCTTTGCCCTCTCACGCTCGCCATGAATGGAGGCAGACAGCATCCTTGGCGGCTGCCAGGATGAGGCAGCAGTTAATTCTTGGCTGCCCTCCCTCTCTGCTTAAAGGCAGGTATAGAGTTTCCAACAGCTCCAGCTGGCTGGATACAATGGAGATCTCAGTGCAGGGGCAGAGTTCCAAGCAGGTGAACTAACCTCTCCTCCTTTCCCTTATAGCCCTTATCAGTCTTCCAGCAGCAGTGCCACTAACACCCCCAAAGCTCACACTCCACCACAGTTTACCCTCTCTTGCTCAAATTGCAGCCGACCCAACCCTCAAGTCTCACACCATTTCCTGGCTGACAGTCTCAGCAAACCGTCTCAGCAAGAGAAACATAAAACTACAACGATAAGATCTGAAATAGAATCTAACGAGCTAATGAAACAGTGCGGCTTCATCCACAAAAACACTGCTCAAATCTACTGTACTATAGAGAATGGAGTCAAATAATGCACAGTGTTGCATGTACTACTAGGGTTGTCACGGTTACTAAGATTTTCAACTCGATGCTCGATACCATTTTCGATACCACCAGGATAAAAACAAAGACCGCAAAATTTAACAGAAATATTTTTAACAACAAGAAAAATGCAACACGGGTTAAATATTTATAATGAAAAACAAGTTGTGCAAAAAGAAACTATGCAACTATGATAACAAGCTTCAGGTCTGAGGTAGTGCAAAAAATAAATAAATACAATAAACAATAACAATTAGAACAATATTTTGTATGCTGTGCACAATATTAGGCAAGATGGATAAATAAGTCGACTTTTCTCTGCTTCATTCTGGGACTTCAAGAGAGAAAATAACACTTTTCATCGATACTTTTGAATTTTTTTTACTATGGATACTTTTTTGAGTATGGATACTTTACATGCAACCCTATACATGCATGTTTTCAGCATTCATGAGCGTCTTTTGACTGGTTTTCTCTCTCCATCGTCTTGCTGCCTTCCTTTCCCCCCTCAGCTCTCTGCTGCCAACAACATGACATGTCATTAGGCAGTATAATCAGCATGCTATTTGCATACATCTGCTTTATTTTATTGATTGCTCCTCATTCGTTAAGATTCAGGGTATATAATTAATGACCAACCCCCTGGTGCCACACCCTGGGGACAGCTAATTCCACTGCATACTAAGGGGATTTCAGCAGAGGGCACAAGTGGGCTTGTCACAACGGGCACCGGGCCAGTATCAGTCCCGGTCCCCTCCCTGCCTCCGGCTGTCCTTGGTCCCAGCCAGCTCCTCTAACAAGGAGAGCCCTTCCCGGGCCGCGTTAACTAAAAGGACAATTATCTTGAGAACAATGATGCTTTTCACAGGGGCTGTGTTGTCATTAATGCAGTGGATCTGGTTACAACAGCCAGCTTAAGCTAATTAAGGAATGCTATCTGTGGACTCTCATTGCTTCTTAATTAAGTCAGATTCATTTCGAAATGGGGACAAACAGTCACTTTTTCTGGAAGGGGAAGGAGGTTGTTTGCCTTCTGAATTGTCTTTGAATTTACTAAATTGGTGAGATATTATTATTTGGAGGAAAAACTAGCACTTAGCTGCAGCGCGCTTAGCCTCGTTGTCACATAAAACAGGTTATGTTTTACACCCTCTGTCACTCAGCCAGAAGGGACCCGAGTATAAACATAATATGACTTATTTCTCAAGTCCTTGGAACTATGAAACAGCAGATTTTGATAATGCCAGTAATGACAAAAGCTGCTGTTGATGCCGCTGGCTTGGCCGTCTGGTTCTGCTCATAAAACAATAGACTCTGTGAAGCTTCAGTCGCTGCAGAGCTCAGGTTTCTCCAGTCACGAACACCATCTTCATCCTGCTTTCTCAACACCCTTCGCCACCATTAACGGCGTTTTCTGATTAGAAATGGCTGACTGACTGACGGACAAACTGAACGCTCTGGGAACAGTTGCTTTCCAAAAAAGACAGCTGACTCTTTCTTTCCAAGGAGCCTGCTGACCTTTTACACAGGAGAGGGCTGTTAGTCACCAGTCACTCAGCACTGACTGACAACATGGGGGAAAAAACTGAATGAGAGAGGGAATGTTTGTGTGGCAGGGGAAAAAAAAAAAGAAAAAAGAGGAGTCAGAGAGTTCTGAGTGTGTAGGATCCTGCAGAATTCGGCTGCTGCTCTCTTAAGACGGACTGACACATGTGCAGAGGTTAAGATGACACATAAGCTCATTCAAAGCCATTGCATATCCCATCTAATGACACGTACTTACTGCTGTCTCAGGACTCTGAGACAATAGCTCTGGTTCGCAGATGACAGGCAACTAGTCAACCAATCGTATGCAACCTAGCATTAAAAACCATTGGCTCATGTATTTTCGGTATCTAAAGGGTGTGTGTGTGTGTGTGGTGGTTCACGCGGGAGAGAGCAAATGTGTAAACACAGACACACATGAGCGCAGGGATCTGGTTTGGCGAGTATATATGTCCTTACTTGCTGGTATTGTGAAGGAGGTTACAGCTGTTGATTGTGATTAAAATGTAAACAAAGGCCGAGTTCAGAGAAAGGGCGAGTATGTGAGTTTGAGGGTTGATCGACTCTTACAGTCCTCCACACCCACTGAAAACTCATTCTTCACACAGCCTACAGAGCTGGCCAGCACCACACACACTCTTATGTGCACACACACTATTTATATATTGGAGAATCATCTTCCAGACGAGACTGCAAATTTAGTTTGGTGTAATTTTATTGAAGCAAAAAGGTGCCATATTCAGGAAATTTAAACATAGCTTCTAGCTAAACTTGCAGACACATTTGCAGGAATTTCCGGGGCTCCTGTGCAAAGCTCCCTGAATACATCAAGTCAAAATGAGGATTTATCTCCTCTCCGTGGCGCCCGAGTCCCGGGGTCACCGTGACCCCGTGGTGACTGCTCCACGCATCAACAGCAGCGCTGCTTCTTCCATTTGCCCCGCTTTTAGCCACTCAACAAGAAAAATGTACTGTTGTAAGTAATCCTTGTTTGTACTGACCGCAATTGATTGGGTAATCCTGGTTTAACATGCACTAAAACCAGTGCTTAAGAATCTATTAGGAGGGATAGCAGCTTAAAGAGGCAGGATCTATCTAATGTTGACTTCTAGATCTGCATTTCTGTTCCTAGAGTTCGGACGCGTTTGATGACCCCGTCTGCGTTGACCCCCTTTAATCTGTCACACGTCCACATCCGTCTCAATACAAAATCTCTCTCTTTCTTCTTTCACTTTGTTTCTGTACGGTTGGCACAGTAATGCCTTCATTGCCGAGCTTTATCCTCTGAACTCCACCAGCAAATCTCTTGGCATGCCTCCATCAACCTGGTGACACAGTTGTGGTGGTGTTTAGGCCAGCTTCACCTGGAGCCACAAGCCTCCATCTCCACACACACCGTGCCAAAAGTCAACGCGACATGACACACGCCACGCCGCACACTCATCACTGTGACAACTCTGTCATAATCAACACAAATCTCTCAGCGTCAGCGCGAGGAGCGGAGGTATTACGGAGGTGGAGAAGGGGGGAGGCAGGCAGGGGGGAGGAAGGGAGGGGGGGGAGGGTAAAGGGAAGGCAGACACACTAAGTACAGGTCGTGTACTGTCATCTGAGTGGCTCTGGGATCAGGCCGCAAGTGTGAATGTGAGCGTGCACACAGGACAGCGAGACACGAGGAAGGCTAATTCCTGCTCCTCCCTCTACCATGACTGCTGTGGTTTCTATGTGACGCAGGAGGAGGTGGGGAGATCTCACACACACACACACACACACATACATACAGAGGGAAGAAGTGAAGGAGAATAATCCCCACCAAGACCTCTGCCCTAATGGGGCCCACTACTGTAATTACAAGGCACAGATTTCAGATCAGGCACTTAAGTAGCCAGCTAAGAGTGCCCAGAAAACAAAAAGCTCTGTAATTATCGTCTGCCTCCTCTCTCCCCAGTGCAACTTCAGTTACCTGTCATGCTGCTGTTTTGTCAGGAGTCCGTTGTTTCCTGGATTCTCCCTAATCCACGGCTGGAAGCAGCCCTGGCAGTGCGCCTGCCTGTGCAAGATGCACATTTCAGCTCGCGGGGGCGAGTGACGACATGGCACACAAAGATAGCAGAAACCTGAGTCCTCACAGCCCCACAAGCACATGAATGCATTTTTTTTTACAAAAGAAGGGAGGAAAAGAAGGAGGGGGAGTGTTCAGTTTGCTCTAGACAAAAGATCCATTGTGCAGTGAAACTTTATATACATATTAGAAACTCGAAACCCATAGCCTCTGCGAGCAGGATTCTTGTAACTGTGAACAAGATAACATTACCTACCATTCTTTCCTTCTGTCCACAGAAAAAGAGAAAAACCTTCAATCCTACTTTTCTGCAAGAGTCTTATTCTTCATGATGGATTCCTGTTTTTTTGCAGGGTCATCTAATATCAGCGATAAGAGAGCTGTGGTCTCCAGGCAGTTTTGTGGCCCATTAGGTAACACATTCCCCAGGTGGAGCAGAGCAGGAGGCACAGCTTGTCGACAGAGATTTGCACTCAGCATTCTCTTAGCTTGCAGTCACCATCCGCCTAACCTCTCAGGTGTTCCAGGAGGAATGTTATGTCCATTCCTAGACTTGCTCATTCGCCCACTTCAGCCTGGAATGCATTCTACGTGTACCTCCGCTTCAATAATACTACCCTACTGCTTTCCAAACAAGAGCAGCTTATATATCTTTTTGAAACTCCCTTCTACTTTCCAGAACTGTCCTGTATCACCTGAAACCATTCTGTAGAAGACAAGTGGGATATTTTCAGAATATAATGAGTCACACACTGCAAAAAAATATGTGTCTAAAAACAGGATAAAAACAGTAAATCTGAGGGAAATGATCTTGCTGCATGGACAGATAGTTTCACTTGACAAGATTTCTTGAATTAACATTGTTAAATCTAGTATGTTGAACACTTAAAATGAGAAATTAACTCTTAAAACAATTTGTTTCTTACCAAGATAAAAAGAGTTATTTCTTGTTTTAAGCATTTAAGCAACCTTACAACAATCTTAATTTAAGAAATCTTGTCAAGGTAAATTATCTGTCCATACAACAAGACCATTCCCCTCAGATTTACTGTTTTATCTTGTTTTTAGACACACCTTTTTTGCAGTGAGAGGTGGGATATTTTCGGAATATAATGAGTCACACAACGCAAACATACATTTTTTCTCCACTTTTTTGGCACAAGTCCATTCTTGTTAGAGCTGTAGAGCTCCTTATCTATTTTTCATCAGGCAAGTTAAATAACCACATGCACAGTACTAATAAATACAATCTGAGACATACAGTGAACACGAGGAGGAAGGGAGCTATAAGCAGAGATGATTCTCTGGGGAGGATGACTCGGACAGTCCTGAAATAATGGCCTCTGTTCGCAGCTTTTAAAATAAGAATGACACAGGAAAAAGGGGAAAAACCTAAAGTGGCTCTCACAACTTAGGGGCCGTCAAGTGCCCGTCCAGCTCAGCTCGAATCGGTCCCTGTCCACAAGCCTGGGAACGTTTGCCAACACGGTGACATCATCAGCATACAGACGTGTAATTAACCTATTGCAGCCATGCAGTCAGGGGGAAGGCCGTACAGCCAGGCTCATAATGACAACCCGTAAAACTTATAATTATTTTTCTCAAGGGACAAACACAGACACACGGCGCATATACGTACAAAACACACACACACGAAGAGGAGGGCCTGCAGAAAATAATGGCTATGAACACTACCATCAGCATTCAATGTGTGTAGTAACTAATATGGAGGACAAACAGACGTCATAACAATTAGCTTTGAGCATCTAATTTAGGTTTAAAGGCAATGAATGTGGTTAACTACAGAGAAACGCAAGAGCATAATTAAAATAATTTGCTGTTCTGAAATGCCCGGACATAGTTTTAGATTTTGGCCGATTCTGAGGTTATTCTGTCAGTGTGTATCAAGTGTTATACATCATATGATTCAGGAGAACCAAACCCAGTGAATTCTTATATTACTCTACAGTCAACTAGGGGAAAAAGTAAAAGAATAAAAGATTGCAACTTCATGTGAACTTTTACTCAAGGAGTTAGAGGCATTTATTGAATATTGTCCTGACTATTTTTTTTTTTAGCAGACAATGTGACCATAATACATTTTGGTGCTTGATCAAGGTCAATTTTCACATTGTATAACTATAGTGACTTTTTCCATTACATAAAACGTCTGAATTTTGCAAAGGCACCATTTAAATAGCCTCGGAAAGCTGAGAATCTCACAGTCCAGAAACAATTCAAAAGTTAAAACTCTTTGGCATAAACGGTTCAAAAGTGTTTTATGCTTTTGTAGAAAATGTCTAGTGTAGTCTTTTGAGGGTTAATACTTGCTACAAAAAGTACATGTTTATTTTATTATTTTATTTCACTTCAAGCAAGGTTTTAAACAAATTGCCAACCGTGTTTTACACAAATTTACTAAGCTGCCTTGTGATGTTTTATTGCTGAAGAGCTAAAGCGTCCACTGGAATGTTAACTAAGTAAACGGGCAGTCGGCCCCATAGGCAACTAAAGAAACAGGGTAATGGCTCAACATCTAAATTAAAAGTTACAAAACAGGGGGACAGGTCAAGGTTTGAAACTTATGTGAACAGATAATAAATCATGAAACACTTTACAGCTACAGACAACAAACATGGGAGCCGGGTGACTAATCCTGACGCCTTCCTTTTCGGTTCTGGCTCACTCTTTCTATCATAAAGACGTTCTGTGAGTGTTTGGATAAAAGACAGCTTCCATTTTTACAAGTTCTATTAATATGTGCTTGAGGTGGATGATTCATTGTGAACCAGACCTGCGTTTTGTCAGCCTAACTTGTTCCATGAATACAGAGGTTACATTTTTCCACTGATCTCGATCTAACTAATAACAACTATGACCAGCACACATTCATTTGTTTAAAAACTTTATTGTGCCCCGGTGAACTTACTGCTCTTTATTCCCTTTTTTGCATGCACTTGTTGTGTGCGCCAGGAAAAAAGAAATATAAAAGCACAGTGTTGAATAGAGAACTAACCACTAGTGTACGATTTGGGGGCCTCGGCGGTTTTGCATGAGGCTACATTAGGTGACGTACAGTCAAATGATGTAACTGGCGTCTAATGTGTGGAAGCGTAGGTGACCCTTTGTTACTGCCCTCCACCATGGAAAGATCATATCAAAGAGTGGAAATCATACAGATACTGTGGAGTCCAAATGAACAGTGTCTTTGTCTTAGCTCGTTCTTTATCTCACACTGGGCTGGGTTAGGGCTGGCTGCTCTGTGATTGTCTCGGCTGAGCTGCAGTAAGTATCAAGCCTGGTTTGGTGTGGTCAACTTAGACCCAGGGAGCCTTGAGAGTAAAGAGGGCTCTAAGTTAGTTTTAATAGGCACATTATTTCTGCCCCTAACACTCGCACAGGCTCCACTCTGAGCCATTGGCTGTTTGAAGTTGGTAACAGCTGTAGTGTTCCAGCCTTTATTTAGAGGTCAGCACACTGACTTCACTTAAAAGGAGAGTGGGACTAAAGGAGAGAGAGAGAAAGAAAGAAGAGAAGGCAGTGGGAGGAGAAAGAAAGAACAGAGAGAGAGTGAGAGGTGAAAGAATGAGTTAAAAAAAGAAAGAGTTACTAGTGTGGCGAGGGATTAGCTGAGGGAGAGGTTAAAAGTTTGTGGAGTTGCATCTGGCCTCCTGCCTGCTCTGTTGTTTATTGCCGCGGGCCTGAAGATCTGGTGCCAACATTAACCGCACCTGAACCACTCCACAGCACACACACAAACACACACACACACACACACACAAAACACGCACACACACAGGGACAAAACAGGAAGAGGCATATGCACAGGCTGCTCTGCTCTCCAATGCTTTGGCAAGACGCTACAGTGTGCTAGCCTTTTCTTCTCGCTATACCAGAGTGTGTGTGCATACGTATGTGTGAGCCTGTGTGTGAACTACACTCACACATGCCAAGTCATGACTTCTCATTTGTTAATACCCCGTTGCTCCTATTACTCTCGTCTTTCCCTTTTCCATCTTTGTGCTCTGTCACTCTGGATGACTGCCTGGCTGCAAAGCCAAATCTCTCTCTAACTTAGCGTCCCGGAGCCCGGCTTGACAACAGCTCCAAGTCTCAAGTCAAACTTCCACAATAAGTTCAGTGAACTGGAGGCAGATGGGAGTTCTCATGGTCCATACAAGAGTCCTATATGTGCCATCAGACTGTAATATAACACTGACACGACCAGAGAAATACACAGGGCCACTGTGGGCAGAAATCACACACAAAGAAGAATGCTAGGATGCCACCCACTGCAGATTCAGGGGACAGACCCTTCTCTGTTCCACTTCTCTCTTTCACTGGAATTCCCCTTAATAATGTGCCAGCTTACACAGTGTAGCACGTACATGCACGTGCATGCACGTGCACGCTCGCAGTCACATGTGAAATCTTGGGGACCCGCGGGGGGGAGGGGTGCTTGGAGAGAAGAAAGGGAGTTTGGGAGAGGACAGTGGGAAGACACTGGGGGTGTTAGGGTGAGGGCAGGGTATTCCTTCTGCCCCAGGCACTATAGACAAGCCTGGCAGCCAATTAGTGCAGGCTGAAGCCCACTCCCCTCACCCCCTCTCTCTGTGCTCAGCCTTGCCCTGCTCTCTGAACTTAGTGTGGTCAGGGCTGGAATGTTGAAGCAGGTCATGTTCACATGCACATCAAAAGCGATTAAGTCCAAGCCTCCTGGATTAAGATGAGACTGTGGACCTTCACATCTTGGGCTAACCTCTCCAAAGCACTTGGCTTCCTCCTGCCACAACAGTATCCAAGTTCACCTTGTCCTGACACAGGCCCCTCCTTTGCTTGTGGAAGTAATACCAGATTACAGAGCAACTGTTGTTAAATGTTGATATAATGTGTTTTTCTTGTTCTTTTTTTCCCCTTCTCTTTGTTTGTACAGCTGTTCTTTAACAGCGGGACATCTCGCTGTGCTGCTCTTGTATGGCTTACTTTGTGCAAAAAATTGACGTCTCATTTCAGTTTAATATACATGAATTATATATAAATTTGGCTGGGAGAGGGAGCTTCTTAAGGTGATAAAGCCTGCTGACGAGTGTGTGTTTAACTATGGGGACTAAGTCTCCTCGTTTCTTTTCTTTCTGCCTTGTTCCTGCTAAAGCCCAGCTGTGCGTGGTTTGGCAGACTCTTCCTCAGCAGGGCTGTGAGGGTTAACTAATCCCTCTGTGACTCAGGTATATGGGACATGTCCTGACAGGCGACCCGCAACTCCAGCACACGGTGCAGAGATCTGCACAGCCCACTAAAAAGGGGGATTTTCACCAGTGCGAGAAGGTCTAAGAAAACAAAAGCAGAAGAGGAAAGATGAACACCTCTTTGACAACATTCTTTTCTTTGTTGAATCAGAGGAGGTGTGAATAAAAGAAACAGCCTTCAAAACAGCCATTCATAAAACACCTTTAGGTGCTTGTGGTGGAAGGAGGAGGGAACAGAGAGAGAGGATCATGATCAGGTCGACGGGTTGGCAAAGTTGGAAACCATATCCAGAGATGGTATAGAGCAGGGGTGGTCAACCTGTGGCTCCAGAGCCTCATGGGGCTCTTTAGGCCGCCTGCAGGGGCTGAGACAAAACAATCCTATATATACTTTAACATTAAAATTTTCATTTATCAATGGTATAGACCAAAAACTATTTGTATTATTCAATAGTAAAATTGTATAGCCTTTTTACAGCATATTAGTTTTGACATTTAAGTCAACTAAGAAGAAGAAGATTACTTTATTAATCCCACTTCAGTCCTTGCCCTGTCAGTACTGGGATTCGAACCAGCGACTCTCCAGTTACAAGCCCGATTCCTAACCTCTAGGCCCCAGACTGTGCTTCATAGCTTACAAAAGTCTCCGGCCCGCCGCCTTAACCTTTAAGTTTTGCCAACTTTGAGTTTAGTTTGAGTTCCCAGAGATAAACTAGTTTTCGAAATAATATTAATAAATGCTCAATATGACTATTAAAAATGTTGTTAGGCTAATTTAGACTTATTAGGGTGTTTAATTTTCATTTTAGGCTCAATATAAGGTTGGCGGCTCAATCCTACAATTTTCTCTCATTTTTCTGGCCAATAGTGGCTCTTTAGTAAAGGTTGCCCACCCCTGGTATAGAGCAACATGGTCTCACAGGAATCCGTGAAATAGCCACGGATTTGCTCAACTCAAAATGCTCTGACCGCTGGGACCTTGAAAGTCACGTGACTTGGAACAAACCAATAGGAACAAATATCCATGGAATAGCCACAGGATATGACTGTCATTCACTTGGGAATTTGAGTGAATCCGTGGCTATCCCACGGAAATTTGAGTTAAGCGAATCTGTGGCTATTTCACGGATTCCTGTGAGGTTCTATAGAGTGTTTGAGCTGAAACCTGCGCTCTACCTCTCCTCCTCCACCCCTCCATCCCTCCTTCCCTCCCTCCCTGTGTGTACATGTGAGGACCCAGCAGGCTGGAAGCTCTCCCAGGGCCCAGATGCTCTCTGTCAACACCGAGATTCCAGAGAGGAAGCAGGGCTTTACAGCAGCAAGCTGCACACACAGCCAGGCCCTGCAAAGACCAGAAGCCAGGAGAGGACAACCTGCTCCACATAAACACAGACCTCCCTGTCTCCTGTCTGAGCCACTGGTTCTGCTTCCTGGCTCAGGATGGGCTTGGTTCAGAGCGAGCTCGTAGCTGTGAAGTCCTGGAAGTGGGGAATGAGCCACAGAGTTCCTCTGGCCGGGCCGGGCCGGGCCGCGGGGCCCCCACTCCACTCCACTCCGCCCGCCCGCCTGCCTGCCTGCCTGCCACCATCAAGAGGTAAATAGCTATTGGCTGCTCAATAAGTGGCTTCAGTGCGTTGGAGTGAGGGGCCTTTTCCCCCACACTCTCCCAGCCTTGACAAGCATGTATTGACAGAGCAGTTACACACTAACCCATTGGGGGAAATCCTCCACATTGTGCCCCAGGCAGCTGATAAATGGAACTCATACAGTACCTGTAAGCATGATCTCCTACGCATGGACACACAAAAGTGCCTTTGCGCGTCCACGCCGCTCAATACTACCATACTAATGCAGACATAAGTGAGGAGAATAGGGGCTTTATGATATATAATACAATAAACCGATACAACAGTGGAAAGGTAAAGAGAAGAGGAGGGGGGGTACAGATACTGTAGGTGTGTAATGATTAAGGTGCGTCTTGTGTTTTTGTTTCAGTGCTGATGTTGGCTCTTTCTAACCCATCATACAACAGCTACAGAGTACACTACAGGTCTGTGTCTGCTCAGGCGGCTGCAGATTTCGACATGAAACTGAGAGCAGGGAGCACGGCCCAATGTGCACAGAGGTGATCAAAAGTGGATTTGATAATTAAGGACCTTCAACGTACTTTTGCACAATTAAACATTAGGAAATAGAGGAAAAAGGAAGAGAACGAGACGCAGAAAACCCCAGAGTTAATTCTGCTGCTCGTGCTGAAATATCAGAGACAAGTTGTCACTGTTAATAAGATAAAATAAGATATACTTTACATATTCCACCTATACAAAACCTGAGCCCACAATACATAGCCTAGGATAGAAACAGTGGGATGAATGGTCCATGTGCATTAGTAGCTGCTACTCATAGAGAACAGTTACAGCAAGTGTGCAAATAAACAGGTGTGTAAATAAACAGGTGTACAAATATACAATTTGATGTATACATATAGTATAAGAAGCTTAAGCTGAAGTTTAAATAAATATTATTCTGTCCTGACTAAAAGGGGAGTCATTATGAAGTGCAATTGCTGTAGGTAAAAAAGTATTCATAAATCTGTCCTTTTTGCAGCTTAGCAGCCGTAGCCTCCAACTAAAAACACTCTTTTGTTTACACACTAGACTAGATTATGCAAGGGGTGCGTGTTATTGTCCATAATACTCAACAATTTCTGTACCATCTTAATCTTACTGACTCCAGCCTCATTCAGGCGACTGTATATATCAGGGATGGGCAACTGGAGGCCCGGGGGCCACATACGGCCCTCACCCTCACTTGAAGTGGCCCTCAGTACAACTACATGCATTTGAGCATGAAATCTTAAAAGTGCAGTGTAAAAATGCACAAAATTACTTCTTGCAATTAATGTTGCTCTGCTGTTCTTGCATTGAAACAAAAGAAATCACAGTTTTATTTGCGTCAAACCTTTTGTGTTCCTATTTATACTGTTAAACATGCATTTGAGCATGAAATATGTTAAATTACTGCACTGTAAACATATTTAAAATTGCAGTTTCATCATATCTGGTTAACTCTATGTAGTCTTATAGGGCTATTTTGTCCATTTTTTAATCCTTTTCATTTCTTTTTGTGTCTTTGTAAGTCATTTTGTGTCTTTTTTGGTAATTTGTGTCTTTTTGTGTCTTTTTTGTGTCTTTTTTCGTTATTTTGTGTCTTCTTGGGTTTTTTTGTGTCTTTTTTCGTTATTTTGTGTCTTTTTTTTTTTGGTCATTTTGTGTCTTCTGTGGGGTTTTTTGGTTATTCTGTCTTCTCATTTTGTGTCTTTTGTACTTCTTGCAATTAATGTTGCTCTGCTGTTCTTGCACTGAAAACAAAAGAAATAACAGTTTTATTTGCTTCAAACCTTTTGTATTCCTATTTATACTGTTATGCATGCATTTGAGCATGAAATATGTTAAGTTACTGCACTGTAAACATATTTAAAATTGCAATTTCATCATATCTGGTTAATGCACACTCCTATATGTGGCCCTGTGGTAGTGAACATGATAAACTATGGCCCCCTGCAGCATTTAAGTTGCCCATCCCTGGTTTATATATATATATATATATATATATATATATATATATATATATATCGGCCTTTCTGCTGAGCCTCCGCAGTCGACGGGAGGAGTGGAGTCGGTGACAGGGCGGGAGAGGAGGAGCCAGGGCTTGAGCCCCCAACACGGGGGGGAAAAGTGCTGTCCTGTCTCCCCTCCTACCCCCTTTCATGTCCGATCCACTGCTGATAAATAGCTAGGGGTGCAGCACTCGCTTTCACTTTGTGATATGATGTCAGTAACCTTCATTGATCTGCGGGCGGGCAGGCAGGCCTTATCGCTGCCTCTCCCTTGTGATATACTGTGATCCAGGGCCCTGACTGCTTTTTAATACACTGCACTTTAGGTAACGGTGTCGCAGGCTAACCACCCTGCCTACTAACACCTGAGGCCGTATTTTACAGCAGCGCTGTGATGGCCAGAGAGATTACACAGAAACTAACTCTGGGAGAGCCTGCCAGCAAAATGATAACACTGGCTAAAGTGGGACAGTGGAGTCGTGATGAGGAGGGAATTCTAGATTCTCCACCAGTTTTACTGTGGGGGCCAAGCAGGGGCCACTGTTTAATCAGAGGGGCTCATTAAAAAACAGCAAAGATTATATTTAAGCATTCAAACTCTTTATTTTAGCTTATTTAAAAATCTCATTTAACCCTTTATCAGGCAAAGAACTATGTTTGGTAACTTCAGCAGATATCTAAAATTAGTAATAAATGAGTAATAAATAAAATAATATTTCGAGAAAAAAGTTGCAAATTTACTAGATTAAAGTGGCAAATCTACAAGAAAAAAAGTTGCAGATTTAAGAGATTTAAAGTGGCAAATCTGCGCCAAAAAAGTTGCAGATTTACAAGAAAAAGGTGGAAAAAAAGCAACTTTTTTCTCGGAGATTTGCCACTTTAATCTCATAAACTTTTTTTCCTCAAAATATTACCCCCCTCCCCCGGGTCCGTATGTTTTTTTACACATTCTGGCTGTATATAATATTCTCCAGGGTTGAAATTTGGAATTTGAGTGTCCTATTAAGAGTTAAGTATATTTGGAAGATACAAATACATTGATTTAAACAATGAGACTTACCAACAATAATAACTATTTTTGTTCGACAATGACATTTGTCATTTTTGTGCACAATTACTTTTTTTTATTTTGAACGTGCAGTACAGTGAGAATGATCTTATATATATATATATATATATATATATATATATATATATATATATATATATATATATATATGTATATATATATATATATATATATATATATATGTATATATATATATATATATATATACAAGCTTTTTATTGCACGATTAAACTATGAAACAACGTACACATGCTGGGTTCCTTTTGTCTACAATGAGATACTGTTTGAAGAAAAAATAGGTAAAAATTGGTCCGCCACTGTTCTCTACCATGTTTCATCAGACTTCATTTCATAGCATGGTGTATAGAGAAGAGAGGCAATCTTGGATATTCAGAGAATTGTAAAAACGTGCATGTTTTGGCCGAAAAGCCCTCCTAATCAATTTTAAATCTTATCCTAAATATATGAAGATCCTCTATTGTCTCTTCTCAGAACTTTTGGATGCCGTGCGTGTGTCAGAGCGCTACCTGTGCTGTGTTTCTAAGCCTAATCAAGCACCTGAGTCAGAACATAGAGCGTGTGTTGACAGAGCACAGGGCTCTTAGCCGGCTGAATTAGTGCTGACAGCCACTTCCTCCCACCACATCTATACATGCACTCACTCAGAGACAACACCTGAGCTTGATTGCTGGGAGTCGGACCCACAACGCGGAGAAAATGACCACGAGTCGGGCCTCCAGTACACTCCGTATAGTGAACACTTGGAGTATATCACAAGGTTTCAGTGCAGCACTTGGCTGCTGTGGTCCGAGTGGCACCGAGAACGGCTTTTAAGACAAATGCAACACTGACAAAAAGCAAAGTTGTACGCAAGTGTAACTATATAACCTCTACTATACACAGAGACACACCACCCCCATGTACACGGGTTGAGGAAGGCTGCAGATAAAGGAGACTGGACGACTAGCAGGAGAATTATCCCAACTATTGATTTTAGCTGTTGGGTATTACAGACGGAAACAGCGGGTTTATCAGGCCAGGATCCCTCTGTACTTTCACTAACTAAACGAGTATTTTCCGGGCTTATCAGGCAAAAAGCCTATTACTGATGGTCTCAGCCTCCCCCACAACTAGACAAAGAGAAAGCGTGGCCACCATTATGTAGCCACTGGATGGGTTAGGTTGCATGGCTCTTTTGGGGACCTCTAACACTTAGCCAGTACTTCACAAACCCAAAATGATGTCCACATATTCACCACCAATATAATAGTCCTCAGGGGTGTTACACATTTTATTATATTTATGTATATTTCCGGTTATCTGCTAATGGACTTGTGACCTCCTCAACTGTCTGCTCTGCATCGTCTGTCTCTCTCTCTCTCTCTGGGTCAATGTCATTTCTATGGCTTCTGTATATGAGGACTATAACCAGAGATAATGGGAAGTGCTATAATCCCTGAGCAGAGCCTAATACCAGCCTTAATCACAAGTAAGAAAAAAATGTATGTTTTAATTAGCGGCTAAAAGATCCAGACAGATACCTGTGAGGTTCCTATCCCAGGATCCTCACTGTCTTATCTGTGAAACCTGAGGAAACCCTGCTTCTCACTGTGTGTGTGTGTGTGTGCTACTCTCTATTAGCTGGCATGAATTAAAAGTGCTCTCGTTATTTTAAGATGAAATTATACTCAGAGACATTTTGAATGTATACCCATTTCCCAATATTAATAATGAAGAAGAGTAGAGACAGAGAAAATTTCCCTCAGCAATTACTGTGGAAATCCATAAACTGATCAATGTGCAATCCCAAGGATTGTCTTAATACATATAAAATATAGACAACACCGCATGTGCGTATGAATGTGCATGAATTTATTGTGGCGTAAAATGACCTCAACAAGATGAGAATATTATTGAAGAAATAAAAGCTGGGTGTAATGATTTACATATTTCATCACAGGCAGCAATGAAAGTAAGTGATTAAACACAGTGAGAAGGAGAGAGAGAGAGAGAGAGAGAGGAGGGAGAGAGGGAATATTGACAAGACTGAACAAGACAAACTGCTAAACAGAATAAAATGATAAAGAAATAAAACTACTTCCCACTTGGGTCAGCCATACTGAAAGTGCATCATGGAACAATAAGACATATTGGATAAATATGTCCGCCAGATGCTTCGTCTAAGTCAGTCTTGTTCTAACTAAAGACTACAGGAAAATCCTTCATCCATTATGTCAACACTAAAAGTCCTCCTGCTCTATTCCTCGAGACAGAAGTGAGCCGAGAAGTGGTTGAGACTGGCACCGGCTGTGAAACAGGAACAGGACCCAGAACCGTGGCCAGACTTGGCACCCGCAGAGGGGCAGTGCTCATCTGCCCACCGGCCGGCCTTTATGTCTCCAAGTCAGCCCTGTAATTTGCTTGGGGCGGAGATAAATCTTATCTCAGAGACCTGATTAAGTTTTTAATTTACACTCCAATCAATAGCCCAGGTCTATTGGCAATGTGTCTAAAACTCTATTTACCAAAGGATTCCCTGCTATCAATTGATCAAGGACCCGGCAGCCATAAATTATGGGAACATGTGTGTGTGTGTGTGTGTGAGAGAGAGAGAAAGAGAGAGAGAGACGGACGGACGGAGAGAGAGAGGGTGAGAAGGTGGTGTGAGGATTAGAAAGTGAAAGAGCCAGGTCGTATGTGACTGATTTTAGGATAGAAAAAGAGAGACATGAGCTGCAGTTTTACAGACAGACACTTGAGACTGCTGCACATGACCTGACACACACACACACACACACACACACACACACTCAATACACTTACATTCACGCTCAACAGCTGATAAGCCAACTGTTGGTATTTTATCCATACAGTCAGGTCTGATGGAAGTGGAATGTAAATGAGCAACAACACTGATTTGTTTTTAAAGCTCTTACTGGTCTAGACCCCCAGTTTTTGACCGAGCACCTTCAAATCCAGAACACTGAGATCCTCCAATCAGCTGCTACTGGCAGCCCCTAAAACCAGACTCAGAACCCCTAAAACCAGACTTAAAACCCCTAAAACCAGACTCAGAACCCCTAAAACCAGACTCAGAACCCCTAAAACCAGACTTACAACGACTAAAACCAGACTCAAAACCAAAGGGGACCAGGCCTTTGTGGCTCTGGAAGAACCTGCCCTGGCACATCCGATCTGCAGGATCTTTTGAGGTTTTTAAATCCTCCCTAAAAACACAGTTTTTCTCCCTGGCTTTTAATCAAGTTTAAGTGGACATCTGGCAAAAACAAAATTGTATTACATTTTTTGAATTTTATTTATCTTATTCTATTGTTGCATTGTGTTTATGTATTTTAGTTTTTATTTCTTATTTCCTGCAACTGTGATATCTGTACAGCACTTTGGTTAACCCTGGTTGTTTTAAATGTGCTTTATAAATAAAGTTTGACTTGACTTGATGCAAAGCGTCCCGATCCTTCTCTCCCATGTGACTTTCCAAACATTCACACCCAGAGAACCCGTTTCTAAACGTCTGGACTAGTGAGACCTCCCACTTCCGGCTCTTTCTGCATGAGCAGCATTATCTGTTTACAGTGCCTACTTTCCCAACGGAACTGTTAAAAAGGACTCTGCTGGGGTCTGGGTTCCCCACGCAGAACTCCTACGTCTCCACGCTCCACGGCGTCCTGCATCCTGGGAAAGTGAGCGAAAGGCTTGTTCAGGCTGCCGTTTACACCGCTGTGACATGCAGGAAACAGCTATTTTCTGTTGGCTATTTCCAGCAGTTGAGATGTTTGTTTAGGATTAAAGAAGATGGAAGGATTAGCCATGCAGCTCTGGATCATCACCACTGTAAAGATCCAATTAATCTTTAGCGAGACCATCTCCACCTGATTTCTGAGCCCTAGAGAACAAAGCTAGTAGCATTTTTGCTCCAGAGCAAAAGGCTTCAGACTCTTCTGCGCTGTTCCCATGCAGAGGAAGTGAAGGGGAGGGAAAGGAGGGCAGCGTTATCACCGTGGAGAAAGTGTCGTCATGGCGGTTCTGCTCTGACCCTGCTGACTCGCCGATTCCTTAACATGAGATCATTTTGGACAGCTGACCTCAATATCACTGTGCTCTGAGGATGAAACAGATCCAATGGAGCTTCTAATTCCCCTCACCCTCCATACAAAACACAAGCAGGGCACACATGCAGAAAAAAAAAAAAAAAAAAAAGTCTCCTCCTTCTCTGCTGCACCACTTTAACCGGAATTAGAGGAATTAACAGAAATACGATAAACAAGTCAGTTTCCTCCCTTCTCACCGTTTCCACTGAGACATAAATAAACGAGAGGAAAGACAAACTGGGCGTCAGAACATATTTTAAACACTCGCATTTCAATGTGCAATCTATTCAAAGTTTCACTCACTTCAGCTACAGAAACTATCTCTGCCAGCTTCTCAACAGGTCAGCCAAACAAGCTCTGCATGCTTTTTTTTTCTTCTTCCACCTAGCACTTAAAATTACAACATGCAATAATAAGGTAGAAAAATATTGTTGTAACAAATGTTTGGGAGGATGTTATGTGCTACTTTGTCATTAGTGGAGAAACAGTCTGGTAAAATCAGGCATAAACATGTGTCAGAATTACATGTAATTATAGTTGAAAAACTTCCGCATGGGAGTATGAATCACCTCTGCAGCTGGCTGGATACAGTACCCTGCTATCCTCACCTTCACAAGGGAGCTGCATGGGGGGAAGGGTGCAGACTAAAGAAGACAGACAGGCCCATGCTATGTCAGAGAGCCCGACTTGCTGGTCCTCTGCTGGATTATCTAAAGAGCCACCGACGGATATGTGTAATCAGCCCCATCCCCATGTTTCTCTCTCACTCTCTGCCTCTCTGGCTAATGTCTCCGCCTGATTCGATTGAGGCAATTAGGCAGTAATCTATAGAGCTAGGGAGTGATGGAAACATTTCCCACTGTCCTCCTCATGTTTCTCAGAGCTGCTATAATTAGCTAACTTTGTTTCTCATTAAACATCAGAGCAGTATTTACATACCCAGATCCAATTTGGCTCTGTAGAGCCCATTCCTTTTAAAGCGTCTCGAAACCCTGAAACATGTCTGTAAACAAAGGAATGGCGGAGCGGTAATCTGCAGTTATTTCAATCAAACATTTATATCTTATATTGGTAAGACACAATGTATCCAGAATGTACAGATTAATAACAATGTCAGAGTGTGTGTACAGAACACAATAGATGATCATTCCACAGCAGTGTGTTGTTGCAGATGTAAATGAAGCAGAGGAAGCCTGTTATGGCATCAAGTTTAATCTAAAAAAAAATGGAGGACATCCTTCCACCCCTGCATGGTTTCAATCAGTGGTGGAAGAAGTATTCAGATCCCTTACTCAAGTAAAAGTACTAATACCACACTGTGAAATGACTCCAAAAGGAAAAAGCCCTGCATTCAAAACTTACTTAAGTAAAAGTACAAAAGTATCAGCATCAAAATGTACTTAAAGTATCAAAAGTAAAAGTATTCGCAATGCATAATGGATTCACTCAGATTGATATATTATTATTTTTGATGCATTTATGTTAGCTTTGAATTTACTGTTGTCAACATAGGGCTCATTTTAACTACTTAATATACTTTTGTGTGGTTTAATTAGTGCAAATTTTAAATCTATTATGTTTTATGTTAAATCTCGACCTGAAAAGTAACTAAAGTAACTAAAGCTGGCAGCTAAATGTAGTGGAGTAAAAAGTACAATAGTTGCCTAAAAATGAAATGAAGTAGAAGTAAAAAGTAACATAAAATGGAAATACTTAAGTAGAGTACAAGTTCCTCAAAACTGTACTTAAGTACAGTACTTGAGTAAATGTACTTAGTTACTTTCCACCACTGGTTTCAATGAGCCGTCATGGGAACGGGCAGGGTGGGCCAACTTATATTCCCCTATGGCTCGTAGAAACTTTAAATCGTTTCTGCAGAGATCAAGCAAAACTGCGATCACACACACAGCAGTGGAGAACATTAAAATATGCACATGGACAGATGACTATTTTTCAAAAACTATGAATCCAAGTTTAACATCTGTAACTGTGATCTGATCATAATCATAATATATACAACAAAAAGTGTGCACTCTGACATTTATTTATCTCATATGTTAAACTGCAAGTGTTGAAGGTTTGATTATACTTTGCTTAAATGTTCTTCAAGGGCAATAAAAGTGTGATATGAGTTTCTGCGCTTTTTAAAAAAAGAAGTGTATTCTGTCTCCACATAGTAATTGTGGCAGTTTTGCATGGTTGCGCCACAATATTTTTAAATCATTCTTAACCTCTGGGTTTATTCATTCCAATTCATTTGCAAATAACACAGAAAAGGGTTATTATAAGGCCTTAGAACTATTTTTACATCTTGAAAGAAGTTCTGTTTAACATTTCATATTCATGTGCACATTCAGTAAAAGGTGAGAGAAAATTAATTCTGTTTTTCTACTACTATAATTTGCACTTTTTTTTTTCCTCCTCCAACCAGTAGATAATGCTCTCTCTGCAAAGCAACATAGATGCAATAGTCGGTGAAATTAAGAAAATAAAACTTGATTTTACAGAGTTAAGGTTTTGAACTCTCACACTTTTTTGATTTAGATTATCCTTTAATATGTCAACAATGCAGACTTCTAAATTAATTTAAAAAGAAAGATAAAGGGAGAGACAGTTAGACCACTAAGAAAATAGCAACTTCTCATAATGTTAAAAGCAGCTGGGAAAACAAATCTACAACAGCTTTTAACAGCGAGGGAAAGCAGGAAATCATCAAACTTTCATTCATGCTGAATTGCCAAATAATGTGTTTGAGCCGACTACAGACTGAACAACAAAAGGTCAGAGGAAGACACAGAGGATCCCTAAAGAGTGCAGCAGTTCTCTTTAAAGCTACTCGGGCCTGTAGCAGCTCCCACACACACACACACACACACACACACAGTTGTACCGCAATTGTAAACTTTTCTGTTGATATGCAAAGCAGCGTGCATCATTTTATATCCCCATGGTAACACGGCCCCCGCTCTGCAGAAACCTAATGATTGATCATGGTTTTGATAACAATGGATAAAATCATTGTTCCAACATTAATGTTCCAACGTCTGCTCTGCCCCTGTGTGTGTGTGTGTGTGTGTGTGTGTGTGTGGACACATGGTCACTGGATGTGGATCCCTAGTGGCCACCACAGGTACTGCAGCTACACTGAAAAAAAATTGGAGTGACATTTACTTAAAAAAAAACTAGGCTAAGTTTTTCCACACAGAAAGTGATTGTAATCTTTACTCAGGCTGTTTATAACTAATATTTATTTAATAGAACCACTTTTTTTTTTTAATGAAAATACACTATAATGTAATTTGGAAATATCAACTAATGAAGCCAATGAACTGGTTTAGTGAATATTATTTGGAACAAATGATTCAATTTACATACAAAACTGAGGACACATAATAACAAACAATCACTAAGTAATGCACCACATGAAAAACTGATATTTTAAAGTAAAAGCACTGAATTCATATTTCTTTGTAGAATTTATATAGATGATTGAAATAATAATTACAGGGCCAAAAAATCTTTTTTTTTTCCAGTGTAGGTACAAAGCTGACTCCCTCTCCTGTTCCTGTAGCCGTTTTATTATATTAATGTTATTTATTTGAATTGTTAAACTCATATTGTCTGATTGGTTCTCCAATAATCAGCAGTTGGGTGTGTCATTTTGCATAATAACAGCATTATATACTTTATACTTTATTTAAATCTCTGTGTATGATTAAATATTGTGATTTATTTTCTTTCTGAATAATCAGAGGACAAAATTGGAATTATTATTGTCTTGTTGTCTGACTCAGACCAGATGATGCTGAGGCATCCACAGGCTGTGTGTGTGTGTGTGTGTGTGTGTGTGTGTGTGTGTGTGTGGATGGACACATGGCCAGTGGATGTGGACCCTAGTGGCCACCACAGACACTGCAGCTGCCTCTTCCTCTCTGTCCCTGCAGCCGTTTCATTCCTCTGGCTGCTTGTGTTGAATGTGTGTAGCACACTGGGAACAGTTTGTGGGGACACCTCTACATTTGAGATCGCAAACAATCTCAATTAGCTGACACTGAGACAATTAGAGCCTCTTATTTTGTGTGGGCTGCTGCACATGTAAAAAATTAATTTACTGCTGCTGCGGTGGCGGCTGTGGGCTTATTTTTAGGTAAAATAATTGGAACCTCTGCTATCACGAGGAGTTCAATACGTTCATATTCACACTGCCAAAACTTACTTGCTTCTTGCATTTCTGGCATAAACAAATGACTACTGAGACAGTAAATGTGTGCAGAAACTGTCAGGTAACAACTTTATGTACATTGTTTACTTAAAGTATAAAGTTTTGCTTGTGTTTTCCTCCTTATGATGGCCCCAAACGGTGTGTTGGATTTGCACATTTTACAGCAAAACAGACTACATGGGCCACATTCTGACAGTCCTAAAGCTTTAATAGCTTAATGTTAGCATGTGAATGAAGAAAACTGAAATGTAATCTGGCCCGTTGCTTGTCCATAGCATGGTGTAGCTAGAATACATATGCAGGAGTAGAGCCAGGACTGAGGAGAAGGTAATTCAATCAGCAGCACTCCAGCCTGACACAGATTCACTTTGACAGTTGTGCTTTACCAGTAATTCATCTTTCTGAAAACAGACACTATCCCAACAATAATTTCTTTCAACTCCACTACCTGGCAAAGAGGTGGGTGAAAATTTAATAACACGTTTTCATTGGCTAACACCACAATCCCTTCACATCTCATCCTATCAAGAGGAACTTTCTGTTTCCTGATGTCTCTGAGAAAGCAAAAAAAAACAGCTACTCAACAACAGTGAGACACAGATACTGTGATTATGCATTAACTCACAAGTGAACACAGTTTTAAACTATATGATAGGGTTGACAAAAGTATCGATACTCAAAAAAGTATCGATACTAAAACGTTGTATCCGGATACGATACTCATTTTCAAAAGTATCGATGAAAACTGTTATTTTCTCTCTTGAAGTCCCAGAATGAAGCAGAGAAAAGTCGACTTATCAAGCTTGCCTAATATTGTGCACAGCATGCAAAATATTGTTCTAATTGTTATTGTTTATTGCATTTATTTATTTGTTGCACTACCTCAGACCTGAAGCTTGTTATCATAGTTGCAGTTTCTTTTTGCACAACTTGTTTTTCACTATAAATATTCAACCTGTGGTTCTGTTCATTTTTACATGTTGCATTTCAATCTTAGCATGGTGACAACCCTAGTATACGAACACACAAAATGCACATTGAGTGCTAGTGGAATGCATAAGTAAACAGAGTGAGGGGCAGAGCTGTGAGTAGGGGTCCAGATGGGCAGGCAGGGAGGCCTGTCCTGGGAAAGGGCTGTCCCAGAGCCTCACACCCCTCCTCAGTAGCCCTCTGGCCCTGTGTGCAGGACTGCAGCCAGCCTGGCCTGAGCAGCAGAGGGTTAACTGCACTGCCCAGTCACAGGCGTGAAGTGAAACAATGAAATAATGGCAGCGAGTGAACGCTCAAAGGCAGGGGGCAGGGTGGCGGGGGGGGGGGGCTCGCCATAGGCTCCTGCAGATGTTGCCGGGCTTCGGCGGGTCACACAATCACACGTATTAGCATTCCTGATAGAGGGAGCCCGGATTAGGGAGCTGAATGCCTTTCTCAACTCTGTCAGGGTTTGAACACGCCGGAGAAGCAGAGCAGAGGGAAAGAAATCCCAGACATGTGGCGAGGAAAGGTGGAGACAAGAGTAAAGGAGAAGAAAAGCCCCTCAGACAGTGTTGGGGAGGCCCAGCAGGCACAATGTTGAGGGAAGTGAGAGAAAGGCAAACGCAGAGTAAGATTGGCAGACAAATTGCGCCAAATTGACTAAAACAGCTAATGAAAGAGTTTAACAAACAGACAATAAAGAGAAATCAAGCATGTGATAATTTAATGGTTTTGTGAGGTTGGCAGAGGGAGTGTATATGTGAAACGAAGATTTCTATTTGTGACTGAATGAGTGAATGAGCAGAGACAAACGGCTTTCTTTCTTCTTTGTATGTGTGAGTGAGCGAGGGAGAGCGAGAGAGGGAGCAGAGACAAAAGCTTTTCTGAGTGGATGTGTGCCGTCCTGTCCTTTTTTCCCAGGACAGGACAGAGGTCTGCAGAGGCCTCATATTTCTGGCTGCTGTCAGGACCGGGCTGAGAGGCAGAGACAGCGAGGGGCAGCTGTTTTCTACGAGGTACCCTGGCTCCCTCACACACCAGCCTTTGATCAGGCTTGGCTTCCTCGGCCAGCCGAGTCTCCCCCTGCGTATGTATGTATGAGAGTGTGTATGTCAGAGGGAGAAGACATGAAAGTGTGGGAGTAATTGGCGTAGTAAGGGGCACAAGTGGTGGCAAAAGCATGGAACAAACAGCCAAAGTGAAGTGGTAGAATGAAGTGAGAGTCGACACTAAACCAGTGTGTTTAAGCTCTTCCGCTCTCTTTGTTTTAGTGCAAGACAAATAATTTGTGAGGAATGCAGCAGGACCAGTTTGATATGGCTGTGTATTCAGCAGAGATTTTAGAATATAGAGGGGACGAGAGAACAGTCAGACACACAAACGTGCACATGTGGGGAACTTACTACTGTTGCACAAATGCAGTTTTTACTGTATAATAAAGGTAAAGCTGTAGATGATTTTGCATTTATTGCACCTGAAATAGTACGTTTTGGCAACAACAATAAGAGGAAAATAAGCTATTGAATCCATATATCAGACTCATATAGTACGTGGGCTTTACTGCTTTACTGTGATTTAGTCTAACAGCAGGCATATGTTTATACAGGTTTCTAGTAGGAGCCTATGCAGTTGGAACATTTTCATTGCATCCTGCAGTCATTGTCCTTAGATCTCTGACAACAAAGAGGAATAAAAAAAAAAACAGGCAGCGACACCGAAAGCACATAAAAACCTTCATATTTGACAGTTAAGGGAGGTGTACCTTTGTCCCCAGCCAATGACTATCAGTGACTCTACAAGTTAATATTTGCTTCTGCCTGCTCATAAATTTGCATTGCATTAGAACCTGACCTAAATGCATTTTTATCACCCAAAGTAATTAGCTGAGCATTAGTTGTAGGAGAGAGGGAGAGAGGGAGTACTATGAGGCTGAATCCTTCCTGAATGGGTGGTGGCTAGACACAAAGCTACAGCAGGAATGGCTACATAGTGAAGCAGAGCTGGGCCACCAGATGAAAGAGGAAGTAAACAGGGCCAGAGTGCTGCCTCTTTAATCTACTACATTAACTCCAGCACCACAAGGGGAGGAGCCAGCATGCAGGCAAACGGCACAGCCACACAAAAGGGGAGTGTCAATGAGGGGGTAATAAGGAAAGACAATGAGTAAACAAGCAAGGGGAAGTCCAGGCCTGACGTGCTAGTAACTCCCTGCTTCTCACTGCCTGGCACACACAAAGGCCCCGCTGTAATTAGCCACCCCAATAGGTTGTTTAGCATTTGCATATAAATGCCCTCAGAGGCAAACGCTAAACACGCTGACACAAGCCATGCCCAAAACAGACGTTCGCCACACCTCTACCCCTCCAGGAGGTCTCAGGGGTCCACTTATGTCGGGGTACCCCCTCCCCTCCCTTCGCCTTGTGCTTGTACCCACTACAGGCAAGCTGGCATCCATTACACAGGAACACGGACAGCAGCACGGCAAAGCGCGGGTACTCAGTTCTTGTTTCTGAGGAGATTGTGAAACAGTGTAGCCAGGCTTCCTGTTGAAGGCCCCGCGCAGCCATCTGTCATGTGAAAGTACATTTTTGCCCTGACCACAGGACCGACGCTCAGCAAGGAACAGGGTGCAGGTGTCACTCTGATGTTTTCTTATACAGAAATTCTACGTGGAAGACAGGAAAGAGCTCACGCAGATATATAACCATGCACAATCAACACATTCATGCGCATCTGCACATTGTGCACAGACTCACACAGGGCCGTCCTGAAGGAAGCCGGGGGTCTGCAGAGTGTGAGAAATGACTGTTCTGTCCTGGTCAGGGTCAAAACATGTGCGCTTGTTTAATGTACCCTGTCTGGCAGAGAAAGAGTGTTTTAGTTGTACCAAGGTAGACCAAGCTGCTAGATTAGACTCAGACTGTATTTACACAACATCCAACACAAAACACTTCTTTTTTTGGTGTGTTTTCATGCATTGTTGTTATTCAAAATGGCTCTACCAGGACCCGTGCCTCTGTTCTACACTTCCTCTTCTGTCTGCTGTTGTTTTGACAATGGCAGTTCATGAAAAAAACACAAACTATAGCGAGGAAGGAAGTGATGAGGCTGGTGTCTGTGCCCTCATTCCCTCCCCCTGCCCTGACCAGCGCCTCGCTCTTCTCTCTCCTTCCTGCAAACCTCCATATTCTCTCCAGTGTAAACAAAGGCTGTGTCATCTACACACTTGTCCTGTTCCTGGTGCTGGTGCTGCTAGGAGGGAAAGACTGCATCCATGCACACAGCTCCTGCACCGTACCAGGGCTACTTCCTGTCTTAATCCACAGCCTCAGAGTGCAATTTTACTACTATGGTCTTTTACTACTCTGCTTGCACAAGTTCTCTGAGCTTTGCAGGAAGAGCACGGAATGAAAAGCTATCCTCTAGCATTAAAAACCTGGTTCTCACCTGCCATGTGGCCTGTTGTTCCCCATCAGGGCATGATCCGACATGAAGAAACACCTGGCTGCAACAAAACGCAGGCAACAAGAGGAGCCTGCTTTATAGCCACCCTCCTCCTGACACGGATCCTCCACCTTGTCTGGCTTTCAGGGGCAACTTACAGTGAATCTACAGAGGAGATGCTGCCCAAATGATTCCTCGTCTATGAGGCCATTTTTTAAATGTCTATCAAATGCACATGATTTAAAAGGGCTCTGGGGAGAAAGTGCTTAAACGTTGCTCTGAGGGAGAGGGAAAGCAGAAGAGAGAGGAAAAGGCATGCAGTACTTTTCAAAGAATTGGCACTTGGTATGTAAGGAGGAGAAAAACTGCTCTAACAGTCAGTATCCGTTTTGAGCCTAGCTCTTACCTCAGGCTGACTTCCTATATATGTGGTCAGGGTGTGTTTTGTTTTACTGCCTCACACAACAATGCTCACTTGCTATTTGTTACCACCTGAGTGGTAAAAAAAAAAAAAAAAAAAAAGAGTTACACCCTGCTAGAAAAAGAGAAGAAAAGATAATTTAATTCAGCCTAAACTGCAGCGTG
The DNA here is from genome assembly GCF_030273125.1 of Centropristis striata. Taxonomy (NCBI): domain Eukaryota; kingdom Metazoa; phylum Chordata; class Actinopteri; order Perciformes; family Serranidae; genus Centropristis; species Centropristis striata. Next base: position 1,742,742 of record NC_081518.1, read on the forward strand.
TCAGACTTGCAGCAGATGATCAGGTGATATTAAACTCAAGCTATTATTATCAGTAGGCATAATGCTTTCTTCTGTTACAATCGGGGCTCCGAATCCACCAGAATAATCGCCCATAGCTGCATAAACTAGCCCGGGCCCCTGTGTTCATTTATTAAACAGTAGGGGAAATTAATGCCATGGCGACCAGACGTGGCAAATGACGTCACAAAGCCGAGGTCACCAGTCTGTCACGGCCGTCTAGCCCTGTGTCAGCCCCCTGGGACCTGCCCCACCCCCCCTCCAGCCTACACCAAATCTCTGCTCCATGGCTCCGAATGTCAGAATGAAAAACCAAACAGTCGCACATGCAGGGCGTCCATGTCGAATATGTAAACGCCGCGGCGCTGTCGCTGTCATCAGACATCAGGCGGCGGTTAGCCTGCTGCTGCTGCCATGGAGGTGGGAGCACCAGCACCAGCACCAGCAGCAGACAAGAACTGCCATTAAACTGGATAAATATACATTTTTAGTTGCATGTGTGTGTTCAGGAGAAGACGAAAAAAATGTGTCCTCCTCCTCAGGCTAAACACACACACACACACACACACACAGTGTACATCTCTAGTTTTCGGTGTTGCTGTGTGGGAGTCTGCTTCTCTCTAATCAATTTATTATGAGGCACCGGGGTCCTTATGTTTGTTCATTTAACACGGGGAAAATGAGAAAGAGCATTTGTTTTAGGTACAGTGAGACCCAGAGAGGAAACCACGCGTGTTTCAGGAGAAGGGAGAGGCAAAGGCACACAAGGCAGAGACACCCTGCAGAATAATGTAGAGGTGTAATATTGTGGCTTTGAGGAAATGTTGGTTTAATTGCAGCTTGGTGCAACATTTAATGCAGTCTGTATGACACCTGGAATAAATGGTTTACACTCGGGACAGTGCCAATTATAATTCAGCCAATCAGAAATCTTTCATAAATCCACTGACATGCTCACTGCAACAGCTAGATGCTTATTTGACGAGATGAGATGGGATGGCGACAGACGCACATGCAGTATATCTTCTTTTTAATTACAATGTCTGCAGAGGTGGGACTCTGCTATAAACAATCATCTGTGCAATCAAACGCAATACCACCAACACTATGCATTATAATAATACATTCTCAAACTGGGGAAAAAAATAAAATGATCTTGCACAGTATTTGTATCATTATTGCTAGTAATACAACTGAAAGAAAATGTAAAATAATATAGCAGAGCATAGCTGGAGAACGGTTCATTCAGACGCTATAACAGGGGAATTCATCCTTCGATTTGATAATGACTATCAGGTGGTGGTGGTGGTCAGATCGTTCTAGATATTTACTGGCATTCACAGAGGCACACACACACACACACACACACACACACACACACACTGCAGAGTATAAAAAAACAGAATACCATTACTATTCTGCTGAATGTAAAGCTCTAATAAATACTTAAAATCGTTTTCAAAGCTCATTAAAAATATAAAATGTGTGCATCTTTGAATGGGCTTTTGGAGAACAGTTAGCACTTTCTCACTTTTAATAACCCCGCAGGTGCTAATTGCTCCTATATAATCTATATTCTAATATATATTCTGATGCATGCAAAATAAATAGTTTGCAGGAGTTTAGTATGTCATATATGTGCACTTTAAAAAAAACAAAAAACAAAGGGGGAAAAAAAGATATGTGAGCTTAATCTCACATGAGTAAATAATAAAAAAGGCAAGCTATGCATGAGTTATGAACACTAAAATAATATACGTGCACACATTAGTGTACAGTGCCTACAGAGACAGAGACACGCCGGTGTGTTTGTAGAAAAAAGGAAAATATGGCAGCAGAAGCTGGAAGAGAGCTGACATCAGAGGACTACGGAGGCTACAGCACTTAGAGGCCATTTTATTGCTTTGCTGTGGTCAAGTGAGGTGCACCGAGCTCAATTCCACCACAACAATGGCAAAGAGGGCCGCAGAGACAAAAGAGGGCTATCCCTGCTTCTTAACCCCTTCACTGCTGCAAGATCAGCCGCCTGGGGTACCGAGCCACAACACGGGGACCCTCAGGAGGAGCAGGGGGATGACTGATAGAGTCGCAACTTACACACACCTACTGTGAGAATACAGCTCACACACACACACATACACTTAGCTACTCACACAGTAAAAACAATGCATGCACACAAAGCACATAAGCATCTATCAATGGGCAGATGGCTGCTTTCCTGAGCAGGAAGAAGCAGTCGGTAGCTTCACCTCAGCCTCGTCTACTGGAACACTGCAGCCAGCTCTCTCTCTCTCTCTCTCTCTCTCTCTCTCTGTCTTCACATCTCTGCCCCTCCCTCTCTCCTTCTCTCTCTCATTTCCCTCTCTCTCTCCTCCACTGGGGACATGGACAGGCTACTACACATTTGCAAGTGAATTACACTTTTTGTTGGGATTTTTTGTCTGTGTGTGTGTGTGTGTGTGAATTGTAAAAAAAAAATGGGCATGAGGCTGTGAGAGGGAAAGGGTGCTCCTGCCATCGCTCTTTTCTTTTCTTCTCTCTCTAATCCTGAGGAGGATAAGCTGTGAGGTACACAGAGAGGAAGTGCCATAGACCTGCTGGGGTCCAGAACATCCAAGCAGTGCATTCCTACAGCCCAGATATCAGACAGACGCAGACTAAAACCCTCTCAGACGCACGTTACTACTGATTGTCACAGAGTGGAGTGGATGCAGAAAGGAAATTAAAATCAGAATGACCTATATCTGGAATAAAATATAATCATACTTGGACAAAAACGGAGAAATTCTGTGCACATGTTGTGGTATAAATGTAAATATCTGCCTCGTTGTTAATACTAAGCCTGTCTAGGGAGTAGTAATAGAGGAGAGAAGGAGTTGTGGAGTCTCTAGCAGTATAATGTTCATATCACTTTCACATAGCTCTTTATCTGGCCTTTCAAACAAGCCCCAGCCCACTGACCGACAGAGAGCCAGAGAAGCTGATAGCTTGATTATACAAACACACACTGACTGGATTTGGTTCTAATAGAAGCTGTGATGTTGCATCATCGTGTGACCTGGCTGGAAAATAGTGACGAGGAAAAATGATCACCTGACAGCATCAAACACACATTTTTCCCCTTCTTCCCTGTATGAATAAAATAATTTAAATTATTTGCATTTAACCTCTGTGTCAACTGGCGAGGAAGGAATATTTTTTTAAGGGAATTTGAATTATATTTTAAAAATATGTAATACTATAAATAATACAGCACATGAAGGTATGACGCACTGTCAATATTTTAAACATGTCACACACACACCGACACCCACACACACACTTACATTTCGGTTACACAATGCAGATTTCACAGACACACATAAACAATGCGGGGGCAGTTATCACTCCACGGAGCACAGTAACATAGAGGAAGAGGAAGAGGATGACAAAGAAATAGGGGAGGATAAAAAGACGGCGTGTGTGTCGTCAGAGTCACAGGCCAGAGGGGCCCATGTATTGTTCCAGGGCTCAGTGTGGGGAGAGAAAGGCGACCTGGGCCGCCTCTGTCTAAGCGTCCTCCATGTTTTATGCATTCTGTCCTTTGTGATGATAAGCGCCAGTGCGGAGGGTGGAATGCTGGCCTCCAGGGTCCAAGAGAGGGGTGGGCTTATGGGGTTGGGGTTGGTGGGGGGGTCCGGGGTGCAGCTCAGTTCATTTTTTGCAGCCCTTGGAGTGGTTCCTGTCATCCCTGCCTCGCCCGCGTGTAGGCATACGTAGCCTATACACACACCAAACCATCCATGAATACTAGAGCTAGCTGCTGCTGCTGCTGCTGCTGCCCCACATAGGATACACACACACACACACACACTGTCTGTCGTAGCCGCTATGCTACACACACACACACTCAGCTTTTATGACACTGCCAGCCCTGGACACACATGCATCATCACACAGGTCGTCTGCTCACAGTCGATACAGAAACCCAAATATACAAGAGACTAAATCAGTGTTAGAACGCAGCCAAGCTATCTAACAAACAGCCTTGTTTGCTACAAAACTGATATTGTACATTTATTACAGAAGCAATATTGAGATTCTAGTCAAGGACGCAGAGATACACACACACACACACACACACACATGCACACAAGCAATGCACACACACACACGCACACACACACATTATAACCCCCTTCCATGACTATAACAGAATTTAATTTGTTAAAAAATGAAATACAAATGTGTATCACATATTATTGTGCTCTATTCTATCACAGCTGCTTCAGAGAAGGAAAGGAAATCAAAATAGAAAAAAAAAAAACATACTTTGCTTTTAAACATGATTAAGCATGATTTTTTATTTTCCTTTCCCCTGTATCTCTGTATGAGATAGTCAGAGCAATGTCGCGTTATCACAACACAGGTCTGCTATGATTTGTCTGAATTTCTATTTCACTGGCTTAGATTTTTGGAAACAGCTCAAATATAATAAATAAATAAAAAAAATAATAACTTCAAAAACAAAAGTGTATCATAGGGCCTTGGCGTGGCATGCAAAAATGAAATTAGATTTTTTTTTTTTTTTTTTTACAGTGCCACTATACACGCATATCAGAATACGTCAGCAACATGCAGAGACACAAGCGCATCTTCTCAGTCATAAATCTAGTCTACCACAATGATTTAACCAAGATTGTTAACACGATAACATATTGTGAAAGAGCAAACCACAAAAATCCCCGCCAACTAGACTTCAAAAAGATAAAAGGATGACATTGAAGAAGAAGAAGAAGAAAAAAGCACAAAAGAAGACAAGGAGGGGAATTTTTTTTTAGAGAAAAGGGGTTCTTTCTGTGGATAAAGAGGAGCCCTTTTGGACACTCGGTGCTGCTGGGAATAAAGATCACGAACAGCAATCATGCACAGCAAAAGCATGCATACACACACACGCACACACACACACACCTGAGCATGACAGTCATCTCTTCCACTCTCCCTTCCCACTTTTTCTCTCACCCCTGAGCTGAGCCGAGATCCCGCCCCCCCGCTCCTCTATGACAGCGTGACATGTACACTGGCCTCGGCTGCAGGACAACTGGAAGAACTGGTCGTCGCTGCACGACCTTGCATATTCAAAAGCACACATCAGACTCAAAGCCATCATCTGTGTCGACGTCCCTCATCTACATATGTCCATACAACTAATGGCTGACACGTTACATTCCTCAGATTTCAATGAAGACGCGTCCATAAAAGGTAGACCTTCATATTTACAACCTCTCAGAGAGCAGAAACGGCACACAATAAAAATAAAGGAATCAATTAAAGCTGCCTGATTTATTCAAATGCCAAATAAATACCAATAATACCACAACATTAACAATAATAATAGCTTCATAAAAATGTATTAAAATATACATAACCAAACAATTCTGTATTTTTCTAATAAAAGGCATAATTAAGTTGATTTTTTTTTCTTCCTGCAAACAAACAAACAAAGTGTGTTGGATCTACCATGCATGGCCTTACAGCCTCCTGGTCACCCAAAGAGGGCTCTCTCCAACCGATAACATGGCAGCGAGCTCCCCCACGGAGCCGGAGAGGTGGGAGTTAAAGAGGGAGATATGCAGAGACACAGTGAGAATGAGAAGGAGAGAGGAGGAGAGGCTGGGAGAGAGGAGGAGAAGGGGTTATGACAGCCAGAGGCACTGTCTCCCTTTTTCTCTCCGTTACCCCCCCAAAGCATGAAACAAGCCTATCCATGACGACTGCTATACTCCCTTTATCTCATTTCCCCCGACTGGAAGAAGTGCTATTCCTGTTCATACAATCAACTGACATCTGAATACTGAGAATTTACCTGTCTTCAATATGGAAATATAACCAACAGTGGACCAGCGTTTTGCTGCTGTGCAGAATCAACTTCAGTAAAAAAACAAAACTGTCACATCACAACAGATATTTTCCTCATGATACCAGATTAAACTAGAATCCAGTTCTGTCCCAACACCGTCACAAATAAACCATTTTGTAATCATTTCTGATCTCAACAGACAAAAAGATTTTGGTACTCATTCCAATAACATGTTTATAATTATTATTTTTTTGGAACAATGTGTGTTATGGTTTAAAACAGTTGTCTGGTGTCTCTTAGATATATGGAGCAATTCCAAATAAATTAAAACAAATCCTGATTTGAAACTATTAGAAAATATTCAGACGAGTGAAAAATCTGCATGAGAGTATTTTACATTTATTCTGAAAACAGTAATATATTGTTTTCCAATTTTTTCTTCATTTGTTGTAAATAACCTAACAGCCCCTAACTGCTTTTTCTATTCATGCAAATATTTTTAAAATTAAATTTAAAAATTAAAATCAACCTTAATGAAAAAATACTAACAAAAAAGGAGGAAATAACCCTGACCAAAAGTAATGAGTTCAACATGAAAATGGCCCTTTTTCGGTTATTTTTCATGCTAAAAGCATCTCTCTGGTGACACTTCTCATGAACGCAACCCTCCTAATATCTCAGTGAGGGATGAGCATGAGATAATATAGTTACAGCTGCAGCAAAAACACAACGTCTGACAAACACATATTTGAAATAGAATACGTCGAAGTAAAGCCAATGACATTCCTATAGCTTTGCCAGGAACTGTTGTAATTAAACATAAATATGACGAAGAGACAAGACAGGTGAGATGACAGTAAACATTTCTGCTGTCTTTGTTTTGTAACAGAAGACGGAGAGAAGAGGGAGGAGGAGGAAGAGGAGAGGAGTGTTACTGTCAGACAGGGGAGGAAGGCAGATCACTCCAGTTTTTGGCTCAGCAGCCTATACCTGCCCTGCACACCACCACAACACCTCACTGGGTGCAAAAAATACAGCTGCAAAGAACTAGAACAATGCAAAAAAAGACAAAGGATTTTCACAAATATGAATATTATACCCGATTTAAATTAATCAACCTCTTTTCTCCCACTGCTATAATCTCTTTCCGGCTGCTCCTCTGCAGTCTGAAAGGTAGGAATCTGTTTATCTGACCTCTTCCCCTGATTCCTCCTCTATGGCCCATGGCTATCTGACCCCTCCACCCAACCCCCTCAACACTCCCACCCTCAGCCCCCTGATTTTTTTTTCTCCTTCTTTTTTCCCTCTCTGACAGCCCTTTTTTTTTGTTTTATAAAGCCTGTTACCAGTCTATTTTGTTTCTCCCATCCTAAACTAAAGCCAAAGTCTTAATCCTGCAGATGCTGACAACCACAAGTGCTTTGTGTGGCTCCCAAAAAACACAGCAACAACTACCATCACCCTTCTTCTTCTTCTGCTTTTTTTTTTCTCCCCCAGCATGCATGCACCCACTCTCTCCCCATCATCCCTCGGCTGTTTGCGCGGGGGTTTCCTCTCTTTCCTTTTTATCTGTGCACTCACTCCATGACCCTTGTTCCCCCTGTTTCTTGCTGTCTGACCTAAACCCCCCCACCACCTCCACCACCACCACCCCACCCACCCACACAGCTCCTCGCCCCCCTTTCTGTTTCCCCCCAACGGTACACACACATCCTATCCTTGCCTCTGCTCGCTCCTTTTTCCTCTCTTTCTTTTTCCCCGTCGCGAAAAATATCCGAGTCTCACTTATAATTCTCGCAGCTTTTTTTCCTCCTCTCTCCCTGTCCATCCCATCCGAAAAGCAAGACGCTATTTTTCATCATATTTGTGGAGATTTACGGCTCGCCATTACACCTAAACGTCAAGATAACAGTTTCTTTATTTTTCTCCCCGATCAGATTCTCTATTTTTCTATTTTTTTTTTGTTGGCAGGTTGGTAACAATAGGCAGTAATAAAGTAGATTTGATGGAAAAGGCCCATGCAGCTTACACACAAGCTGTGTGTTTGCAAGCCTCGGTGTATTTTCCTCCAGCCTGGTCTATTTTGGGCATGTGGAAGATAGTTTAAGTTTTTAAAAAAATCCTATGTTAACTGGCTAAGCGGCTCCTAAATGCATGCAGTGACCTATAGGTTTAGCCTGGACCAGACTTTAAGTTTCCGCCAGTAACTTTGGAATGATTATGTCTGTTAAGGTCAGACTAATAGGGCAATGTTTTGTTTTCATTCCGGTCAGCATTTCTCGGGGAAAAAAATGTTCTCCTGAAAGTCAGATACGGTAGCCAAGTAGTTGGAGGCAGTAGATCCAGGCTGCCTGGTCCTCCTAAACCACATGTCTGCTCTCTGACTCTCAGCCTGTCCGTGTACAAGGTCCTGCTGATCCGCTCTTGTCATGAAGGAGACCCGGGGCTTCGTTTATCTCAACACACCACATTCACATAACAACTCACACGCTCGCAAACCCCTCTGCGCGCACGCACACACACATACACACACATAGACACACACACACACATACACAGACGCCGATCGATTTGCATGTGACTTCGTGAGGGAATGAGCGAGAATCGACTTAAAAACAACGCTTCAAAAGAGGCAAACAGCGATGAAAAATAAAAAGATGGACAAAGTGGGGGAAAGGGGAAAAGTGTAGCTAGAGGAACTAAAGACAGGGCGGAGGGATTCACAGAGAGAGAGAGAGACGTGTCGGAGAAGAACAAAAAATGTGTTTATCCAGAAGAGGATTTTAGAAGCATAAGACTGTGTGTGAAACACCACCTGGATGTGGCAAGTGTCAAATCTGTCAAAATTAGCAAAGCGAGAGAGCTTTCCCTTTCGCCGGACGCACACGGACCCACAGGCTGGACTTGGAGCTCCTTTTCTGGGCTGCGCTCATGTGGAGCTGCCGCTGCCCTCCGTCCGCTCCACACAGCCCCTTTTCTCATCGCATCTGTGCCTCAAAACACGCTTCTCGACACCCATAAGCCCTCCATACCTTTTCCCGATCCCACCGAAATGCACATATTTGTTTCAAAACCGTGTTTTTCTACGGCCAACTGCTTGGAGAGGATCGCTGTCTTGCCCATTTCTTATCTTCCATTCATGAGGAGGAGAGGACGGAACGCTGATGTAAACACAGGTAACGATACGAAAGGCAAAAATCGAGAATAAAAGCAAACTACTTGCATGAAATGAACTTGTGATATCGCCAGTCATTGCTCACAATGTGAGAATAGCCAGCTCCGCTAAACTACGGACAGATAGGGACAGAGATAAGTGCACAGCGAAAAGAATAGGATCGTGGAAACACAGAGAGGAAAAAGAGACAAACGCAAAGTTGAAACTTACAATTTCTCGCTGCCGCTTTGTGATCCTCGCTTTTTAATCCAGTATTGAGATGATTTAGCTAAAGATCCCATCAAGGCAGTCCCCTTTTGGTCAGTTTGCGCTTAGGGTGGCAAAAGAAAGATCATTGTTGTTGCGGAGTGTAAAAAACCGAAGTAGGTACTATTAGTTGTTAAAGGCAATATAAAAATAATTTGGATGCAAAGCAGGCGATGAGTCTTGTGTTAGAGGGAGCGAGGAAGAGGTGAAAGTGAGATCTGATGATTGAAAAGAAAAAACTCTTTGGATCTTTATTCCTGCTAATTAGTTTCCTGCAAAAAATGGCTGTGATTAATTCAGTGCGCATGTGCTTCATTACACAGGCACGAAGGGAAGGGCTAATTAGCCGCCTTCTGGATCAATAAGATTCAGCAAAGGAGAGAGCTCGGGAGAGAGAGGGAGGGAGGGAGGGAGGGAGAAAGAGGAGGGAGGGAGGGATGGATAGATACAAGTAGGAAAAAAAGAGGAAAGTAATGATCAGGAATTGAAAATATGGAATTAAGAAGAGCGGAAAGTAAGAGTTTGATTAGACGGAAGACAGTGAAAGTTAATAGTGGAGCAGCCGCAGCACTCAGCCCGGCGCGGCGCAGCAAACCTCCGCGCTGCTGCTGCTGCTTTTTTTTTTATTTTAACACTTTTTCCAACGTTTTTTTTGCTTTTTTAAATGAAAGATATGCATACGCTTCGGCCACCAAAAGTACATAAGCGATCACGCTTTATTTTATCCCGTAGTTTCCAACCCAAGTGTGCCGTTTTAGTCGCGTCAGAGAGCTCTTTTCTATATACACTTTACTTTACAGTAAGAACAACTTACTGAAATACAGAAGTGACTCACGGCGGCTGGAGACACTAAAGCGCAAACATCCACAACAGTCAACTTTGAAATAAACAGATAAACGAGTGCGTAAACAACAAAAACTAACATTGGAGCAAAAAATTAAAGCATGTTTCAGGCGATTTCTCCATGTGCTGTAAGAACATATATATATGGTGCCTCGCTGTGCACTGAACGCAGCTTATCTACCTGCTTATTATCACAGCTAAAAATGCATTTGTATTGGTAAATATATATTTGAAGCATTAATAGAAATAGCACATGATGTTGACATGAAATAGTCCTGATGCGTAAAAGCTTCAACATTTCCACTTTGATAAACTTGATTCAACCTGTACACTGCATATATGTTTATGTTTGGATGGATTAAAAAATATTAATTTAGCGATGAAAAGGATAAATGATACGTGAGGATAATAAAACAACGTGTATGCATGGATGGATAAAACTGTAGAAAAGTGGAATTCAGCTTTATGAAATATGCCACAGATGAAAGTATGACGGAGATGTGTCGTTTTTACAGTTACTGTCAGCTCAAAATATAAGTTTAAATTCAGGAGAATACTTTATAACATTATTATGATGTTAAAAAGGGGAAATGTTGGAGTGTTGTGATGGTTTTCACAGCACGAAGCTTTCATTATTTCCAGTAAAAAATATTGGTAAAGTCCTGCTTTGAATTAGTACAGTATGCAAAGTGAGTTTCTTTTTCTTTTTTTAGAAATACTTGTTGAAGCCCCATTGTATCCTTTATGGGTGTGACGATTTTTATATTTACATTTTGCAAGGGAAATATGAAAATATAAATATGTTTATAGTTATGAGGCAGCAGAGCAGTGTGTAGTGACACACAGAGATGATACAAACAGGTTATCGTGACATCTAGTAGAAAACTGCTAGGAGCACGTTGTCAATAGCGTCTCCTAAATAATAACAATAATAAAAATAATAATAATACATGTATAAATGGGTCGTGTGGTCAGCTCCGGCCTGTGTGCATTAAATTTGCTATATGTATTGTGATATTATGACAAGGAGCCCAGATGGTCATCTCATTTTCATGTTTCCTTATTTCCAAACGCCTTTATGGTCAACATTATTTTATTTTTCTTCATAATCTTTCGCCTCTGCAACTCATGTCTCCTCCGAATGAAAAGACTGTATTGCAAAAAAAAAAATCAACCTTTTCAGTCCCTCTGTGCTCTTTGTTATGATAATTTTATTGTTGATTCTCTGAGGAAATGGACAATCCCTCACTCTCAGTACGCACACTTTCTGTGCAAACAGCTCCATATAGATAGAGTCCTGCTCCACAGCCTCCACTGATCACATCATGTTTATTGAAACAATACGGGCTTGATATAGTCTGGCTCTGTGTCGTGCATTCCGATACAGAGTTAAGAGTTAAAACGGCACCAATGTAAACATGATCCAAACATGCTACACAGCTTAAAGTGTGGAGGAGATAATAAAACGGCCTGACATATTTATTTTTCCGCACGTGTGTTGCAGAGAAATGCTGAAAAATCCAATGCATGCTTTTATTTTCTAAGATCAAGTGATATGTTGAGCAGTTTGTGATGATGTAGTGCAAAGATGGCTGATGGAATATATAGCCTCTTTTTTATATTTTCCAAAGGCCTTTGACTTAAAGGTTAGAGAGGTTATGAACCCCCCATGGGACGCCATATCCCTCAGAAGAGCCTATGAAAATCAAACTTCTTATGTAGCCTATATGACCAAAGCTCCATCTCCCTCTCCCCCCCTCTTTCTCTCTCTATCTCCCTCTCCCTCTCTCTCTCTCCCTGCTCCTGCTGGAGTATATGGTGTGCTGTAACGCGGCGTTTCCTCTCCACTCGCCATCTATAATCTACCTGTTTTTTAAAGCAATGTAGCATCTGCTGCTGTGTGGCATGCTGCAAAAACACAAGAAAACTGCATCGCCCCGTCGAGCTGCTCGCATTTTTTTGCAGCGTGAGGGGCAGACTGCAGGAATCTCGAGGATTTGTGCGTGTCTGCTCTCTCGGGAAGAAGAGATTGTAAAAATGAATAGGTTGAAAATAGCGTGCGAGAGGAGTTAAAGGGGCTACGAGATAATAAAAGAGTGTGGTGTAATTTGAGGCTTGTAGGAGGCAGCTTTGAGCCACGCAGCCTCACAATGCAAACTGGAGTTTACAACTGTATGCAAAGGCCTGATTGACATTAGTCCATCAGTGACCATATTGGTGTTGGTTAAATCAAAAGAGGAGACGGAGGCCTTGATGCTTTTAGGGCCTATGGGGAGAAAAAAAGGGGGAAGTGACAGGGTCTGAAGCTTTTGTGTTGCCAGCGTTCAATTGCGCCTCTCTGTGGGAAGGAGAACTGTCCACGTGCCAGCCTCAATAGGCACACATCGATGAGTGGCATTGCAAATTCAACACAACCTGTGGCTATGACAGCCCCGTGGATGTGACAAAGGAAAGCAGAGGGGCTTAAAATGCAAAACGCTGCGTGGATGTGGGGGCACATGAAAGCGCTTGACCATCACCACGAGGAACAAAACAGACACACAACAGGGCGAAAAGACGCACAATGACACACTCCGAGATATTTTACGCACAACTTGTCAACTTTACGCACACAAAAAGGAGAAAAAATATTTGAAATGAAATTAAACTTGTATTTTTTATTTATTTAGCAACTCCCCGTGCACGCGCGTATCCCCCCGTGCACGCGCACCCCCAGACAAAGCACAAAAGGAAATGGGCAGGGGTGAAAGTATTTCAAGATAAAAGTCCTCTAACTTTATAAAGAGATATTATGTTGTGGAGGGTTTAAGCTGCTTACAGGCTGCGATGTTAACAAGGAGGGGTGTCAGTCAAACACATGTTGTTTAGGAAACTATTTGGGTGAAATTATATTGTGGAAAGAATCGTAAATAAAAACATAGGAAGCTTAAAGTGGGACTCAAATCGCTTGACTTCTTTTTAAAATGATTTTTTTTAATCTTCTTTTATCTTATAATGAAAATAAAGATGTTGGTTTGGATTCTCAGCTGGACTTTTATAGTCTGAGCAGGGTTCCTGTGGAGGGAAAACCCCTTTAACTCACTTATTTTTTATTCGTGAAATAGCCATAATCCACTTTTAAAAATATATTTTAAATTACTTTAATTAATATCGACGCCACAGTTATTGTATAAAGAATGCCTCGTTTGACGTAAAACGCTCAATTTGAATTTTAGAAATTATTTTTTTGCTTTACATATTTTCATAGTCTTTGTCTTGCTGTGATCCTCCACTGGTGAGGCTGCGCTGCGTGGCTGCTGTCCGGCTCTCCGTGTGTGTGGGGTGGAGAGGGCAGCGGCAGCCAGGTGCAATGGGAGCGCCCTCTTATGTTCAGCCTGACCACTGGGATCAAGCAGCGCATCAACTCCTGCTCAGGAGCCAAGCGCCTGCGGACCAGCTGCTCTTTGCATAAGCGCACCTTTTGCCTTTTTTCACTTCCAACATCACACGTTACAGTGGCGAGCGTGTGAGGGATGGAAATGAGCCCGGGTCGGGTTAGAGCGGGGTCAAAGGCGCAAAAATCACAAAAAAAAGGAAGAAAAAAAATCCTCCATTAATGACGAAACTGATATTTTTTTTTACAGGATGAACAGAGCAGATCAAACTTGAACTTAATGAGCGAAACGTGCAGGAAAAAAATCATTATTTCAATTAAAAAATGTTTGTTTAATTAACCTTTTAATTAACTTTTTAGATTATTATTATTCCTATTAGCACAGATGATCACAGATGTCTTCCTGAAATCAATGCAACAAACACACAGCAACAACAACAACAACAACAACAACAAAAACAAAAAGTGTACGTGAGCCAGCCAGTCCAGCTTCACCATGCACCTTCAACACCTTCTACACATTTTTGTAAGAAAATCGTTTGATTCTGAGGAGCAGAACACACATCTGACTTGAACTTAATTAGCGAAACATGCAGCAAAAAACAGCACAGCTAAGATACAATGTATACTCAGGAAAAAAACATTATTTCAATAAAAAAAGGAATATAAAAATGAACTTTTTAGGATAATTTGTCAGTGCTGTAGATGAAGCAACACCTTAGATTAAAGCATATGTCCCACATGGACAGGGAGGGAGACGGTTTTTTAAAGCAAACCTTTACTTAAATGTATTTTATTTCTCTGCTTTTATTTTGTATTTGTGAATATTCCAGCAGTGTGTCCGCCTGTGGCCTCGTACTTTCCTTTTTTTTTTATCCCAGTGTCATGTCTGGCACACGGAGAAGGTTCCTGATGTGGATCAGACTCAGTCTGGAGACTTTTCTCTGTTTCCTTCTCTATCAAACTGAAATGCAACGTTAGTAATTGTTATTGCTGTTTTATTTAATGCTTTTTTACTCCAAATCTTCACTGTATTATGAAAGGTTTTATACCAAATCATGTGTTTATCGTTTAACTGGATTTAACTTGATGAGAAAAGCAGATCTGAGTGTTTACATGATAAATCTTGTATTGTTCATATTTTGTTTTTTAAATGCTGTCATGTTGAACGCACGTGTCTTGATGGAGGGTTTTTTGTTTGTTTGTTTGTTTGTTTTGTTGTTTTTTGTTCTACATGCTCTGAATGTGTTATTATGGGATGTTCTGGCTACTGTTGTTTTTTATATTTGTTGACTCAATGGCTGCCTCTTTATAGTAATATGTTTCAATTTATTTCTGGTTGATATTTTATTCTAAGTTTGAAATAAAATATTAATATTAAAACACTCCTGGACTAAATTCGATGTATCGTGTGCCCGTTTGTTTTTATTATTTCTTTATTTCTTATTGTTTTTACATATTTTAACACTGCATGCTGAGATCCAAATATTTCTAACGAAAATTGTTTTATACATGTTAATGTTAGATCGTATGCAAAGCAGCAGCACAGCAGCAGACCTGACATCAGATTTGTGGATGCAGTTTGAAGTGAAAAACAGGACCTTGTTTTCTGCTGCTGCTGCTGCTGTGATTTTAGAGTTTGGAATAGGAAAAAAAAAAAAAAAAAAAAGCGAAGTGACGAGCGGCCGTCTGGTCAGTCTGCTGCCTCATTTACATGAGAAACAAGAAGGCATATCAATTCCTCTCTCTCTCATCCATTTACTCTCCTGCCAGTACTACCTTATTAATGATCCTATGCATTATTCAAAAACACTTTGGACGTTTGGATTTTTTAGAAAAATAGTCGTGTTAACACATAATCAATCCAAATCTGATGTCTGTCTGTCAATATTAGAAACATGTCGTGCAACATCCGAAACGTCCCGATGTTTGCTGACTTCACGAGATTATCAAGATTATTTCAACCTGATCGAATAAGAGAACACACACACCACATACACACACATACACCAGACAGACATACACACACACGCGCGCGCTCAGAGTCCCCCCCCCCCCCAAAAAAAAAAAAAATCAACGAGCGTTTCTATCTCACTCCCTTTGCACAGTGTGTGTGTGTGTGTGTGTGTGTGTGTGTGTAGGGGGGGTCACGCTTTTGCATCATATTTATAGAAAAATCTAGTTTGAAAATAACGAAATATTCATTTTTGACAGATTATTATTATTGTTGTTATTAGCCTAAATAGAGAAGAAGACAGGTGTTTCCCTAAAATCAATGCAACAAACACATCAACAACAAAAACAACAACAACAACAACACAAAAATGTACGTGAGTCTGCCACAGTCCAGCCTCACCACGCACCTTCAAGTTCATCACACATTTCTGTATTATATTCATATATATTTGTATATATAGCTTATAAATATATTCAATTAGATTTTTTTAAAAACGTATGAAAGTGCGATACTGCAATTAAAATTATATTTTTTGTTTGTTTGTTTTTTATACGTCAAAAAAATGAGATGCCTGAGCCTTTTACATCCAGATTTATATTCCAAGCAGACGAATAGCAAAAAAAAGCAGAGCACTGAAATGCACCTCAACACGAAATAAATAAAACAAAGCAAAAAGGAAAGGATGTAAGGATTTACGAAACCTGGAATTTTAGCGCATTCAACGCCAAATTGTCCAATAAATACGCAATTTCTTAATTATTTTGCACCTTAAACTGAGAGAAATAAGCCCAGGCCTGGCCTTTTGATAATGCATATTTCAGGTCGGGGATTTGGTGAATAATGGAGAAATCCTGAGAGCTGCTGTCACACACACACACACACACACACACACACACACACACACACACACACACAGACTGTGGCTGAGAGACAGGCGTGGGGTTTTTCACGCGCTTTGGTGAAGCTCACTGGGATCCCAAATCAGAGCCATATGACCACTGCAGGCACCAGCAACACTGGAGCTGCTGGTAAACCGAGCCGAACCCCATTCACACACACTCACACACACACTCACTCACTCACACACACACTCTGAGCTCCCTGCATCCTATAACCAACTTAAAGAGACTCATTTTCCTTGATGTGGAGAAAAAGCCCCCGAACAACACGACGAGATGAAAGATGACAGGTGGAAGCGACACAGAAGGCAAATACACATCTAGGATTATCGCCAGGGGTCAAATCCAAATCCTGCGTCACACACACACACACACACACACACACACACACACACACACACACAGCCTGTGGATGCCTCAGCATCATCTGGTCTGAGTCAAACAACAAGACAGCCATAATTCCAATTTTGTCCTCTGATGAAAATAAATCACAATATTAAAAAAAAAAAAATGCATATCATTCACAGAGGTTTAAATAAAGTATATAACGCTGTAATTACGCAAAATGACGCACCCAAGTGCTGATTATTGGAGAACCAATCAGACAAAATGAGCTTAACAATTCAAATAAATGACGTTAATATGGAGACATTACCCAATAATGATGAATAATCAATATATAATGATGATAATGGACAGGAATAGCTCATAACTATGATAAAATGACAGGTTTGTGCCTTCACACACTCAGTGGCTATTCAGTGACACACACCCAGTTCCACAGACACTCAGTGGGGCTGCAGCTGAGAGGAGTGGATGCAGACATGGGTGGGATTTTTTTTTTTTTTTTTTTTTGTTACATGCAACCTCACATCACACTATCTTCCTCCCAACGCTGCATCATGTGATCAGAGCTGAAGGAGCCCTCTGGACCAAAAGCCAGCCGGAGTTTGTGTGGATGTAATTTTAGACGGTCAAAGCAACTGAGGCAGAATTATGGATGTTTAACCCCCCAGCAGCCCCACTAAACTTTGCCTCTGTGGCAGGCAGGTGATCCCACTCATATCTGCTGTGGGTGGTGGGTTTGGAGAGGGGGGGGGGGTCGGGGTCATGGAGCACGGGCTGTCCATCAACCGCTCCGGCCCCCCCTGTGCTCTAAATACCCCATATATATAGCCTGAAGTGCTCCTGGAGCCAATAAAACCAAGTGATTAGTGGGGCTGTTTTATTTTAAGGTGTTAGCTCGTTAAGGGAGTTAATAGTGAAGGTGTTTACTTTTGCATGACAGGGACACACAGAGGGGTTGGGGGGGCCTTAAACACACCACCAGCCCATCCTAACAATGCTCTCTTCACTTGTTTCATGTGTGTTTGCATGCATGTATTCAATGCTGCAGCCAGAAGAAACCAACTTGAACTTGCACTTGCACACAGTCAGTGAGAGGCCTTGCAGGAAACACACCTGGATCCTTTCTACCTGCACACCAAGCACACATGACCTGCCTTCCTGCAAAATATCCTTTTTTTTTTGTTACAGATAGGGTTGTCACGATACTAAGATTTTCAACTCGATACCGATACTCAGGAAAATATTCAATACTCGAGACCATTTTCGATACCACAAGGATAAAAACAAAGATGCAAAATTTACCAGAAATATTTTTAACAACAAGAAAAATGCAACATGTAAAAATGAACAGGACCACAGGTTAAATATTTATAATAAAAAACAGAAACTGCAACTATGATAACAAGCTTCAGGTCTGAGGTAGTGCAAAAAATAAATAAATACAATAAACAATAACAATTAGAGCAATATTTTGCATGCTGTGCACAATATTAGGCAAGCTTGATAAGTCAACTTTTCTCTGCTTCATTCTGGGACTTCAAGAGAGAAAATAACACTTTTCATCGATACTTTTGAAAATGAGTATCGTATCCGGATACAACGTTTTAGTAGCGATACTTTTGACAACCCTAGTTACAGATTTAAGCACGAGCGAAACATGTCCTCAGTTTGTGCTTTGTTTATAATAGGATGGGTGGATGGAGGGTGTTTGCTTGTTTCTATGTTTTCTTATTATTATTGTTATTTTCTCCTTTTTTTATGTGAAACACTTTGTTTTACATTTCTCTTGTGTGAAAAGTACGATACAAATAAAGTCTGACTGACTGATTGATGTCCACTGACTTGTTCTGGTGGCAGGAATACGACTACTAATATACACAATAATACCAACTCACTGTTCTTTTTATTCAGCTCAGTGACATGACCAGGACAGTAAGAAGACACAGTCATATTCAGACTGAGTTAAAGGGACAGTTCACCCCCAAATCAGAAATACTTACAATACAAAAATAAATTTTTCTCTCTTACATACTTATCAATTGTTCAGTGCAAAAAAGGTGTGTCTAGAAACCAGATCAAACAGTAAATCTGAGGGAAATGATCTTGCTGCATGGACAGATAATTTACCTTGACAAGATTTCTTAAATTAAGATTGTTAAATCTAGGAATAAGCATGTTGAACACTTAAAATAAGATACATTTTCTAACACTTCTAAATCTAAAGTTGTTTTTATCCTGGTAAGAACCAAATATTTTACAGTGTTGTGACTGGTGTGAGTTATTTGAGATGTCTAATTCCTCTTGGATATAATGGCAAAAAGGAAAAATACATTTGAAGAAGTCAACAGTTATGTCTCTTTCTAGAAATGATGACCCTGTAAAACCTTCTTTTGAGCAGTTTGAGGTATTTTCTTTCGAGTATAGTTCCTACATGAAACTGCTCACAGACAACAAGGTCTGTGGAGGATCTTCAGTAACCGGGTCATGGTGTCTGGAAAGAGACATCACTGTTGACTTTTTTTAAATTTGGAGCACCACAAGCCGAGTGCCATCTAGTTTATTATATTGGAGAGAAGGCAGACGATATCTCCAACAGTAAAGCACCACAGGTAAGAGAAATGATATTTATTTTTCATACTGGGGCTAACTGTCTCTTTAACAAACATGCAGGCATCCACAGCAGTGTGAGCGACCTGACGTTAGAATAAATTAGCCACAGTTTAACAGCACTTGTAATAATAATAATAATAAAATAATAATGTGTGGTGTTGTGTGTTTGTACATGCTCGTAGAGGGAAATCTAATCCAGTTAAACAAGTTGTTTTACTGCTCATAAAGGCAAAAAGATATCAACATGAAAAATAGTCTTTGAATTCATAAAGGTCATACCCTCCCTGTGGTCAAATGACAGACAGAGATGTCATATTCCCTTTCATAGCTTAGAGGATAAAATGTGCGCATTGGATAACAGACACATTAATTCACTTCATGGCAGCTCGTGAATTAATCTGGAATCTTCAAGTTGCTCTCCTGCTCACCTTGAACTTGAATTACAATTGAAATTTGCAGTGATTTTATGAATAAATTAGCTATTTTTAAGGTCTATTTTACCATAACGGGACCTTTTTTTAAACACCTTTCAGTGTGTCGACAACAGAAGCACATCTGTGTTGATTCCTGAAATCCAACCAATAACACAAAACACATTTCTGCACAATGTGATTTACAAGAATAACGTCTCGGTCGGTCTGAAGGTATTGTTTTCCCACTATGAAATGTTTAATCCAAATGTAATGCAATCCTTTATTTTTTCTTGCTTTGTTTGTAGTGTCTGAATTTTGTGGCTTCATTTGAGAATGCAAACCAAACATACAATCAGCTTTATCCACACAAATACATCTGTAGAGCTACAATGTTTATTCTGCAGATTGTGTTTTGGATTTTCATAGATGCTATTGCATTTTCCTCACTGTGCATATAACTTTAAAACTGATTCTATGGCATATGCAACTATTTTTATATCTATTGTAGCTGCAGTCACTGACTCTGTGGAGGTGCAAGTAAATATAGTTTAAACTGTAAACTAAACATCATATGTAGAGATGAGTAATATAGTCAATTTGATATTTTCTCCTATCTCCAGCCAATATATTTACAGTACATGTGAGTCTCTGCAAACTACAACACAACTGCCTCCGCCACACACACACACACATAAAGAGGAATAGTGAGCTAAATTGGCAACGCTTGTGCATTTTGAACATCAACATGAGATATAAACACGGAACAAGAATGATAACCTGTGTTTTTGATCTTTTGTGTGAATATGTGCAAATAACATTTCCTCGGGAAGAGAAAAGGGGGCGAGACAGACAGAAGGAAACGGGCTGGTTTTAACGTATTCTGTTTAGAATTGTAAATGTATTGCATAGGCCCTGCTGTCCAATTACATATATCTTTCATGTATGAAATCATGCATGTCTTTTGCTCTTAAAGGGGGAGGGCCGGCACAAAGGGAGCAACCCCGACTGCAGCAGAACAGTGTGCAGCCCACATGAAAAATAAGGTCTAGTGTCGGAGCCCTGGAGCCCTGGGCGAGGAGTGCAGCTCCATCAGTGCACAGGCCAGGGAGGGGAGCTGCTGGAGCTCCTCTCCACTCCTCCTGACTCCTGCTCTATTATCCTGGTCCTATTGTGAGGCAGCGTACCCTTTGGGTCCTGCATCACACTTTATAGAAAATACATTTCAGATCACGTCCTTAATTAGCTCAGCGACGATAAATATTGTTTCTTTTGCGTGCTTTCAAGTGGTTTATTTTTCCCCCCTCTCACACTAAAAATAATCTTTAAAGATGCATTAAAAAAATGGCTGTTTATCTGTTTATTTTCTCTCCTTTCATTCTCATTTTCAAAACAACGACTTGCTGCTGGGTACTAAATTTCAGTGACCTAAATTTTGTAAAATTACTTTGAACTTTTCAAACAAAGCTCTTTAGATCCTTAACGACATAACTCATCCCAATCGGTATGTCCTGCTGCTTTCACTGTCATTTTTTATTACAGTGTGCTCATAAAATTGTATAAATACCTTTTTATTTGTAATTAGGCCTATTTTCAGGGCAAAAACAGTGCATTTCTCTGTCACGGTTTTACCTTTTGTATGATTGTGTGTGTGTGTGTGTGTGTGTGTAGGGGGGGTGTTTTGCCACACAGATACAAAACTTAATCTCAATATCCTTATATCAGGCGCTATTTGATTCCAAGTCATTGCCTGAGAAAAGAATAAAATCACACAGATTCCCTTATCAAGCGGAATAATTTAATATAGTCCAGATAACCTGGGATCAAGTCTTAATCACTGAGTGAAAACGTGTTGTCACTCTGCTGCAAAACAACTGGGAAAGCAGACCCTAATAAAAGTGGAAGAGTGACACTGAGCAAAATCAATTTCAAAGTCACTCTGAATGGAAAATACTCATTTCACAACCATGTGCTACCAGCCCAAAAGTGCATGCATGCATCAGAAATGTGCCATTTTTGCAAACACATACAGTTTATCTATTCTTATACACACACACACACACACACACACACACAGTATATGAAACATAACATACACACAAACCGCGGTGACATTTATCAGCTAGAAAATCACTTTTGTCCCCTTAGCAAACTTAAAAACACCCACGTCTTCACACACACATTCACACATCCCATTACTGATAATTCCTATAGAAATAGTACAGTAGAGTGTGTTAACCATAAATAAAATGCTTTTCATATTAAAGCGAAAAGCTTTTTTTTTTTTTTTTGCACATTTACATTATGTTGGTCTGCAGGTTTACTGTACACTGCAAAAACCAACTGGCAAAAAATGAGAAATAAATAACTAGAATTAAGCAAATACATGCTAGAAACAAGCACAATTATCTGCCAGTGCAGTAAGTAAATGTTTCTTTGTAAGAATTCTTTAAATAAGTAAAAATATATAGGCACTGGAAAAACAATAATGTGTTAAAATAAGTCCAAGAATACTTATTTCGAGCAATTGTGGCTTGAATAGCCCAACTGTAGTAACATTAAAATAAGCCAGAAATACTTGAAACGAGGTAGAAAATGCTTTTGAAATAGTATTCAAACTACATGCAACTAAAACTCTCAACTGGAGCCAATATTTTAGGTAAAAACTCACCATATTCAACAGTTGAATAGCTTGAAAAGCATGAAAAAGCTCACAATGTCGATCCTAAAAACAAGTCTTTAAACAATAAGATAATTACATAAAGGACAAAATAATAATAGTAATAATTAAATAAGCACATAAAGCTATGGTCAGTAGGTAAATTATACTCAAAACAATATAATTAAGATACTATTGCTAGATATAAGAAGAAAATACTTGGTAAGCTTAATGTTTTTTGCAGTGTGCACATTTGCAAGGTAGGAAAGAAACAAAAAAGGAAAGAATAGCAACGTTTTCAGGAACATTGTTGCCATGATGTATTGATTCATGTTTTTTGCAGTGTATGTGTATGTATTTGCATGTCCACACACATGTGACACATACAGGAGATATGAGGAGAATATATATGTATGCATACATGTGTGATCCACCACGCCATCAAGTTTAAAGCACATTTTCTCAGCCTCTAGCAGGTCGTCGGACCAATCTGCAGAGAAAGAACCAGCGTCTATCAACCAACAACCTCAACCAACATAACCTGGTCTCACAGGAATCCGTGAAATAGCCACGGATTCGCTTAACTCAAATGCAAGTTAATGACAGTCATATCCCGTGGCTATTCCAACATACAAAGTGATTATGTACATTCACTGAGTGAATATTTAGAAAATAAAACATATATTTCTGGCTAGAAATGTGATCAAAATCCATTTTTATGCAGAAACTAAGTCAAAATATTGATTTTTTTCACTAAAAATGAGAGAACTGTCCGCCATGTTTTTTTGTTCTGACTGCCGGAACCTTGAAAGTCACGTGACTTGGAACAAACCAATAATCATCATCAATCATTTTTAGTAAAAATTCCTTTTGGTTTGTTCCAAGTCACGTGACTTTCAAGGTCCAAGAACAAAAAACATGGCGGACAGTTCTCTCATTTTTTTGTGAAAAAAATCAACATTTTGACTTAGTTTCTGCATAAAAAATTATTTTGATCACATTTATAGCGAGAAATATATGTTTCATTTTCTAAATATTCACTCAGTGAATGTACATAATCACTTTGTATGTTGGAATAGCCACGGGATATGACTGTCATTAACTTGCATTGCAATTGTAGCCAAATCCGTGTGAGTTTCACGGAAATTTGAGCGATTCCGTGGCTATTTCACGGATTCCTGTGATGTGAGAGCAGGTTCACCTCAACATATTCCCAGCCTCTAATCCGAGAGGAACAAACAGGTGAGCAGAGCATGAAAGCGGGGCATTTATCAGCCCGTCTTCCCTTTTTTTTGCAGCGACTCTGAAGGCAGGCTAACCGTGTGGGGGACACAGACTGAGGACAAGTTAGAGCTTCAAAGCCCTGAAGAAGTTAAAGGGCTCAGGGGCTTGGACAGCAGGAGCAAGGGGGACTTCACAGCCTTACCTGATGGGGTTTTTGGTCTGAGTTGCCACCACGCGGAAGCCTCTCTGACTGCGTTTTCTTTTCAAGTGTCTGTTTGAAGTCGGCAGGCAGAAAGGTCACGCCCTCTCGGTCACAGCGGGTTGGTCGGAGCGGCGGCGGATGGCCAGCGGCTATTGCTAACGTTCAGACTTTTTCGTCTCTTTCTTTGTATACTGAACAAAATAATAAAGGAGAATGTAAAGCTATTGATCCGGCGCCTGGGCACCTTAAGAAGTTTTGGTGATATACTCCTAGAATTCCAGGTATTTCCAGGGTTTTCCAAAGCTATGTGGGTTGGGATTTAGGGACTCCCGGGTCACGAGAAGAAGAAACAAGTCAGGACGACGCCATCACCTGCAAAACAAAGAGAGGAAAATCGAGTCAGGAACGTGATTTTGAACACAGCTGGAAGTCATGACAGCAAAGAAAGAGCACAGCATCTGCATTTTCACTATACCTCAGCCCAGAAATCTGAGCACATAATAAATGTCTTGAAGCAAACCAGAGCAGTATGATAGCATCAAGACTTCAAAATTAATAAGCTGCTTTTAGAACCAACAAAATTAATCTATAATTATTTGTATGCAACTACTGCAGGAAAGCCTCTTATGACTTCAAGATTACATTTAACGGCAAATGAACTGCTGCGAGTAATTTTTCTTCTCATACGACTGAAGACTTTTAAAATGAGAAATGAAAAAGATTTCCGGAGAAACTTAATTTCCCTGTAACCAGAACAAGACATATCCCTGTAATGGCATATATAATTGCCTGTTCTGCAGAGGATCTCCCGTATACGACAACAAAGTCTCATAGACAATACATATTTATTCAACTGTCAATTCCAGCAATGGGAGAAAAAAAAACATGTAAAAAAAAAGACTTTGAATTCCACATGGGCCTGGTTTGTGAAGCTGGGTAAATATGCTTGTCATATGTTCCAATAGTTCCACAGTGACAGAGATTTAGTTAGGGAATAGAGACGGGAGAGGCAGACAGTTTGTGATAACTGAATAGCTCTTTTGAAGCCACTTCCATTTGGAAACATTGTGTGATTATTTTTACCTCTGTGGTTAGACTTGAGTTAAAGCCCATGTTTAATTGTTCCCAAGAGTTCTTATTGTGGTGCTGATAAGGGGCTCGGGGAGCAACATTTAAAACTGCAACAAAAATAACTAGACTCTTGCTCATTGGCCACAGGTCTGAAAGAGTGACAACAGAGGATCGAGACAGCAGAGAGGAAGAAAGATAGGAAGGTAGGAAAAGAGGAGAAGACAGAAAGAAAGAGAGAGAGAGAGAGAGAGAGAGGGCAGAGGCCTCGTGTAGCTTTTCAGAATCACATCGAATCAGAATATTGATCCTTTAAACCTCTGAAGTCCAGGAGATTTTGGTTCAAATTTGTCAACTTCCTCTGCATTAATTTCTGTCTCTGTTCAGCATCTTTCATATGCATGGCTCCTTTTTCTCCACACAAACTTGGCTATCAGTCAGATTTTGCATTTTATTTTGTATTTTACATTTTTTTAAATGTTTTTTTTGTGATTTTGTGTCATTTTGTATCTTTTTATGTTCATTTTGTGTCTTTTTTTGTCATTTTGTGTCTTTTTATAGTCATTTTGTGTCTTCTGTGGTTTTTTTTGTCAATCTGTCTTCTCATTTTGTGTCTTTTTTTGTCATTTTGTGTCTTTTTATAGTCATTTTGTGTCTTCTGTGGTTTTTTTTGTCAATCTGTCTTCTCATTTTGTGTCTTTTTTGGTCATTTTGTCTTTATTTTGGTCATTTTGTGTAATTTTTTGTCATTTTGTATCTTTTTATGTTAATTTTGTGTCTTTTTTTTGGTCATTTGTGTCTTTTTTGGTCCCTTTTACAACATTCGTGTTTATCAGAATAGTGCAGTGGCCGTAGGAAGTATGTATTCATATAGTGGGAGATTAAACCTCTGAAGTCCAGGAGATTTTGGTTCAAATTTGTCAACTTCTTATGCATTAATTTCTGTCTCTGTTCAGCATCTTTCAGTCTGTCCTTACATCACATGCATGGCTCCTTTTTCTACACACAAACTTGGCTATCAGTCAGATTTTGCATTTTATTTTATATTTTACATTTTTTTTGTCATTTTGTGTCTTTTTTGTCATTTTGTGTCTTTTTGTGTTTATTTTGGTCATTTTGTGTCATTTTTTGTCATTTTGTGTCTTTTTTTAGTCAGTTTGTGTCTTCTGTGTTTTCTTTTGGTCAATCTGTCTTCTCATTTTGTGTATTTTTTTGCCATTTTGTGTATTTTTTTAGACATTTGGTTTCTTTTTATAGTCATTTTGTCTCTTTTTTTGGTCATTTTGTGTCTTTTTGAGTATTTTTTGTGTATTTTTTAGTAATTTTGTATCTTTTTTTGGTCATTTTGTGTCTTTTTTTAGTCCTTTAGTCCAACAAAAAAACCAGAGGGTTAAACCTTAAACAAGGACAATGTGGCATGTTATTGCTAATCAATAAATAAATAATTCTAATGACGTGAGTGTTTTACAGCAGACAGAAAGCAGCGCTGTTAATTTGTCCTCCCTCTCTCTATCTCTTTCTCTCTACCTATCTCTCTCTCTCCGTCCGAGGCCACGACTTCCCGGTTTGTCGGGGCGACCTGTGGGAGTGTGTGTGTCGGATCAATAGCCCACCCACAGCAGAGCCGCGGGCCATCCCTGACCTGGGCTATTGATTAGGCCTGGCTCAGCTGCCAATAGCAATGTGCAGGATGTGACACCGGGCTGAGACAGGAGCTGAGGAAGGGGGATTGTGAATTGCCAGTGGCAGCCCCACAGCACACCGCAGATAAAAGTCAATTCCACTTAACCAAATCACTGACAACTAAATAGTTAGCAGACAGAAGAATGCCGAGAGTCTCTGATGGCGGCAGCTGGATGGCTTTGGGGATTTCCTCGCCCCTGACCTGTGTCGGGGAGCTCACCAGGCCACTGTGACACACCAAGCCTGTGTCAGAGCAGGCTTCATGACCTGTGGCTGCACGCCACCACGTTCTCTTTTCATCTGCTCACTTCTCACTCTGGAACTCTAACTGGTGTCAGTAATAGATCAGGGAGATCCTCAATCGATGGCTCCCTCTGGACTGATTATCTAAGATCATCTCTGCTACATTATCACGCTGTAGTAACCACTGCTGCTCTGCATTATGGACATTTTATACCACATATATCATCATATAACATGTTCTCAGATTGTTTTTCAGTCTAATATTATATTAAAATGTATAGTAACGACTATAGCTGGGCAATATGGACAACATTTCATATGACATATATGTATATCACAATATGACATGTTTTCAGATTGTTTTCCAGTCTAATATTGTATTGAAAGGTATAGTAATGACTGCAGCTCTGCAATATGGACAAAATTTCATATCATATATATATGTATATCATGATATAACATGTTTTCAGATTGTTTGTTAGTCTTATATTATATTAAAATATATAGTAATGACTAGTACAGCTCTGCAATATGGACAAAAGTTCATATCATATATATGTATATCACAATATAACATGTTTTCAGATTGTTTTTCAGTCTAATATTATATAAAAGGGTATAGTAATGAATGCAGCTCTGCAATATGGACACAATTCCATATGACATATATGTATATCACAATAGAAGATGTTTTCAGATTGTTTTTCAGTCTAATATTATATTAAAATGTATAGTAATGACTGCTGCTCTGCAATATGGACAACATTTCATATCACATATATTACAATATAACATGTTTTCAGATTGTTTTTCAGTCTAATATTGTATTAAAAGGTATATTATTTATTTATAAGGTACAAAATGGCAATCTTAAATGTAAAATCGACAGTGCCGATATCTTTTTACTGTAATATTAAAAAAAGTTCTACCGTATTTATTACGGTAAATAGTTAAATAGTTGATGATTAATTTAATAATCGATTATTGTTCGATTAATCAAATAATTGTTGCAGCTCTAAGTAGAACCGTGTTTGTATCACATGACTGTTCGTTAGTGCATCACATTTTAAAAGCACCTATTAACCGTCAGCTACAGTGGTGTTCCCGTGCCTGTAGCACAGATGTACCGCGGTCCCTCTGAAGTTGTCAGAGTCCTTTCGATCCATCTTGCTCCCAGTCATTACCAGTCCATATTAGAGTAGTTTACATGTCACTTTAGCGCTCCTTTGCCTGGTGAATGTAATTCTGTGGCCAGTGCCTCGTTGTGCATTCAGCACCTATCTATGGCTCCATATCTCTCCCAGTAATTGCTGAGTGACAGAAAGGCAATACTGACCACTTCATTATAGGACAGCCACACTGACTGGACACTGGCCTCTTGGCTGCAGGTCACCGTGGCAACACTGACCCGATCTGCCCAGGTCGTCTGGGGTCACTCACCCAGAATTTATAAGGACTTTACTAGAGTTGCCGTGGGTGCCGTACAGCGAGGTCGCCTGACCCCGGCGGACTGCTTATATCAGGTATTGATTGCAGTTTGTCTACTTCAGTTGAGGCCGGACTAATCTCCCAACACGAGGGTCTCAGGGGCAAAAGGCTTCAGTGTAAAGTTAAGTATTGGAAGTAACAAGAGTGATGGTGGGGCCAGTGGATACTAGTGACCATAAGAGGGACGCAACAAGAGTTGTGGGACTTTGGGGGTTTAAAAAACAATATGTGTAAGAACGGGGACATGTAGTTGCAGGAGTGGAACGGACCTGGAAAAAGGTTCTATTCTTAGGGTGCACTAGGGGGATGAAGCTCTGTGCATGACAATTTTATTGAGTAATGGAGGAGAGGATGTTGTACCGAGATATATTGAACAACTGAGAACTGTGGTTGGACTGGATGAGGGTCTGCAGGCTGAGAATACACTCAGAAAAAAATACTGCATGTTACTGAACTCTATGGAGTCTGGGACTATTTTGTCCATTTTTTAATCCTTTTCATGTCTTTTTTTGTGTCTTTTTTGGTCATTTTGTGTCTTTTTGTGTCTTTTTTTAGTCATTTTGTGTCTGTTGTGTCTTTTTTTTAGTTTTTGTGTCTTTTTTGGTCATTTTGTGTCTGTTGTGTCTTTTTTAGTCATTTAATTTTTTGTCTTTTGTTGTGTCTTTTTTTTAGTTATTTTGTGTCTTTTTTTGTCGTTTTGTGTCTCTTTTGGTCATTTTGTGTCTTTTATGGTCATTTTCTGTCTTTTTTTTGGTCTTTTTTTGACGTCATGTCGTGCTCCGGTGCTTTCGTGGACTCCAGAGGGTTAATTCAATCAGTGCAACATTTTTACACTTAAAAATACTGAGTTGATTTGAAAGCTCTCAAACAAACACAAAAAAACATGAGTAATGAGTACATTTAGGTCATATTTTCAAGTACATCTGAATGAATTGACTCAATTGCTACATAAATTGAGTAAATGTACCTGAAATATGATGTTATAACCATATGGAAAACCTGAGTAGAAATCACTAAACAAACTGAGTAAATATAATTGAAAACATTTGTAGGATATAACTGCAAATTTGCTTATGATTTACTTAAAAAAATGTGTTGTACTGACTGATTTTACACTTACTGTACACTTATTATTACAAATATTTAAACCATGTAATCTGTGAGTCAGATATTAATTCATTTTGAAGAAGTAAACTTAATGTATGTATAGATATTTTACACAAAGAACCCTGTTGGAGTTCTATTAATGAATTTTGATGTCAAATACTCATCATGATGATATTCAGCATTTTTATTTAGTATGCAAACCTTTATAATACTGTCACATTTACAGGCTACTTGAATCAATTCTTAGAGTGAATTTTCCCTTTTTGTTGTCTTCTAAACAGTCAGAATACCAATAATCTGTGTAATTCAACACACACTCTAAATCATGTTGTTAAACTGTTTGATTTCCCATTTGTTTGCTCCAAAGTTAAAAGAGGAAGATATTGATTAGTATTCATTCAAATCATCGCTACTTCTCCCCCGTAGAAGAGTCATGAATCCAGATGCAAAAACAATTAGCGGTGAGTCTTCCTGTCAAGCATCTTTAGCGACAACATATGGATAAAGACACGTGTGATTGTTAGTCTGCAGCTAAATGTGTATTTGTGTGTGCGTGTGCAGCAGCTTGTGTCTGTGCGAGACCCTTTATGTACATACTAAAGCATCCCTGGCGCTCGTTAGATCTTGTCTCTCGGCAGCTGCTTGGCACCGTTCATATTAAATCACAATAATGGCAGATGAGCTCTCGCGCTGCAGAGACAAGCATCTGTTTGAAACTGCACTTTATTACACTTTGTTCCTTTAATCAAAAAAAAAACTCACGAAAAAGATAACCCGGTTTAAAAAAATCCCAGATAAACAGCAACGATTGCATCTTTAAATAATAAATGATTCCCTGCCTCTTACAGACGGGAATATAACTGAAAATAATTGAAGACAACAATGTCCTATAAGAGCAGCACTCGAGCACTGCTGATTCAGAATCCCTCATAACTTCAAACATTCAGTCATAAAGTATGGATAATCCGTAAAAGAAAGGCATGCGTCTGTTTACAATTTCCTTCTAATTAAGGCTACAGGATGGGGTCTACCTTTGTTAAAGTTGATGTGTGTTTGTTAGACTTCCTGAGAAACTGTACCACAGGCAAATTAGGGCTGGAATACAAAACGAAACAAACAATAACACTCTAATATGATCTGCAGTCAAGGAATAAATATTTCACAATCTGTCTACATTTGACACACTTTCAGTTGAGAACAAAGGATTCCTAAACAACAAATTGCCCAAACTTGGTCTTGAGACAATAACCTTTTTGACCTGCGTTAATTCACAAAATATGAAGGCGCCTTCCACTTGGCGACTGTGTATTTAATCTGTCCTCAATTTGTTTGGAATTTAAGGACACATTGTTAGAGGTTTTTTTTTTTCCTGTTGGCAGTCATGGAAGGGAGCAGATTGAAACAGATCAAGTAGGTAACAAACAAAAATTCAGAGTAAACCAAATCAGGATGCCACGGTGTGTTTAAAGATGCACCAAAAACAATAAAAGGGGACAAAACATAATCGTGTGCTTCTTTATAACTATTGGCTGATTTGCCTTTACATGAATAACTGGTCTTAAAACCATGTTCATATGCTTGATTTGATTTAGATTTATTTTGGCACAGTTTTAAAAAGGAAGAAAAGTAGTAACAACAATTATACAAATTATAAATTCCCGAAAATATTTTAATTAAAAAAAGACCAAAAACCCTCATGGGGCTCGACTAGTGGGATTCCCTAATATAACATAAAAAGAAACAACAAGGAACATAGAATCATACAGAACAAGAAACTAGAAAGACAAAACAAAGGCACAACATAACAATGAAACATGCTTTATAATAAGTTATTGAATAGTAATAGGTTTTTCAAAGTTTCTTTAAATGATAAATGAGAAAGGAGGAAGTGATCCATATCCTGGATCCTCTATTTGTATTTGCTAAAGAAGTTGTAAAGCTAATTTTTGAGGATCTACTTGGTTTCTGGTTAAGTTTATGCTTTAATTCTGCTTTTCTGCTTGCTCTGGTATTGCTGTATTTTTATTTTATTCTATTTAGTTGGTTGTGACTTGACTGGCATTAGTTACTTAGCTCAAATTGGCTTGTTAAAAGGCTTTTGTTCTCAAGTTTCAGGGGGTGGTGCTTTGTTTAATGAACCAAATACAAATTGTGCAACTTGGAAGCTGTTGATCTGATAAATGCTTAGAAAACAAAGGTAATGTCTGACTTCTTAGAGCTGAGGTGGAAATGATTCTTACCGCTGTTTTTCGCAAGCAGAGTATTGGCTGCAGTTTGGTATGATGAGTGCTGGCCCAAGCAATATGACAATAACTAATAAAAGGACGAACCATTGAATAATAAAGATTGAGTGAGACTGTTGTATTTAAAAGATAACACATTTTTCCAATTATTCCGATGTTTTTTGCTATTTTGGATATAATGAGTGAGATATGAGGATCTGAGAAATTAGCCAAATCATTAATATACTGTATATAAGGAACAACAATGGCCCCAGGATTGATCCCTGGGGGACACCACATTTGGTCACAAGGGTGGGGAATTAACTCTTTTTTTCACTTATTCCAATGTTTTTTGCTATTTGGATGTAATGAGTGAGATGTGAGGTACTTTAGTTATTGAAACATTATCAATCAGCACAGTTATATTTATAGGATTCTTTTTACGGTTTTGACCAAACAGAATAACATTTGTTTAGTAAAAGTTTAATGACAATTTATTTATTTTGAACCGTTTTGCAATTTTTTCCAATTCCTCATTAGAGTTTTTGGATACAGATTAGTATCATCAGCAAACAAGATTTTTGATAACAGATTTGAGACATTAGCCAAATCATTAATATATATAAGGAACAATAATGGCCCCAGGATTTATCCCTGGGGGACACCAGATTTGGTAACAAGGGGTGGGGAATTTACTCCCTTATATGCAACAAACTGTAGTCTATTTTTGTAACAGAATATAATGATCCAAGGAGTCGAATGCTCTATATGACTCATTAATAAAATGTGTAACAGCCATATCCGTAGAATGTGATTTTCCTGAAACCGTATTGGTGTTTATTTAGATTTAATTTTCGTCAAGATACTTTATTAGTCTGTTGTATGATTACTTTTCAAGAATCTTTGAAATGGTGGGTAAAATAGAAGTTTGCGAAACAAACTTCTTAGAGCTGATGTGGAAATGATTCTTACCGCTCTTTTTTGCAAGCAGAGTATTGAATGCAGTCTCATTATATCATTAATATACTGTATATAAGGAACAATAATGGCCCCAGGATTGATCCCTGGGGGACACCACATTTGGTCACAAGGGGTGGGGAATTTACTCCCTTATATGCAACAAACAGTAGTCTATGTTCCAGATAACTAGAGAACCACATTTTTTTCCAATTATTCCAATGTTTTTTGTTATTTGGATGTAATGAGTGAGATGTGAGGTTTCCAGGTTATGTTTCCATCTATCAGTACACCAAGAAAAGGAGTTGATTTTACTTTAGTTATTGACACATTATCAATCAGCACAGTTATATATATTTTTGAACCATTTTGCATTTTTTTCAATTCCTCATTAACAACTTTCATTAGAGTTTTTTGATCTGAGTGAGAGTAAAACAGATTAGTCAAACAGATCTGATTAGCCAAATCATTAATATATATTGGGACCAATAATGGCCCCAGGATTGATCTCTGGGGGACACCACATTTGGTCACAAGGGGTGGGGAATTTACTCCCTTATATGCAACAAACTGTAGTCTTGTTCTTGTTATATGTTCCAGATAACTAGAAAACCCACACATTTTTCCAATTATTCCAATGTTTTTTGCTATCTTGATGTAATGAGTGAGATGTGAGGTTTCCAGGTTATGTTTCCATCTATAAGTACTATAAGTCCTTGAGATGATGACACACCACAGCATATTACTGTAAGGAAAATCAGGTTCGCAGCGTGCTGATGACGCTAATGTTGCCATTCTCCCTCAGTGAACAGGCCAGCAGTGGGCTGTGTGTCTAAGAGGGATAAGGCACTGCTTGATGATTAATCACTGGACATAATAAAGCTTCACACCATGAGCACACAGTCCAGCTGATTCTATGATATGATTGGGGCCGATTAGAAAGGAGAAATAATCATTCCTTACAGTGCATTCACAGTACACTCTAATGATATCTTCTGATTGGACCTCGCGGAGGAGATAATAAGGGCCGTCTTCAGAATGGACTCTTAAGATTATTTCTTTAACTTCATGAAATGGGGCCACGGGCCTGGATGCTGCAGATTTGAGGATTAAGATAAGCTGACCTTTCACATTATGTTGCCATGTATAAAAGATGAAGTTTACAGTCCCTCATCACATTAGACCTTATCAATGCTTCGAGCCTCTGTGAAGCCCCTTTGAACATCACAATGGTTTTTCAGTATACAACAGGCCTCGACCCCCTAGTGTGGGATTACTGTGCTCCTGTGTGTGTGTGTGTGTGTGTGTGTGTGTGTGTGTGCTGAAAAGGGGGTGTGTTGTGGACATGCATGCTGCTTGTTTGGACAATACTAAAGCACTAATCCAGTGTAAAAACTTTATTCTAGCTCCTTTCTCTTTCATGGTTTTGTGGAACAAAAAATACATTTTGAAAAACTTGAGACAATATTTAACGCCTCAATTCAAACCGTGTGGCCTGTTAACCCATCGTACTGTTCTGCAGCACACAGATACAATAAATCTTAATATTTTTAAACCACAAATATGTTGAATTTGAACATTTCTGAACCGCTGCAACCCGTTCTAACTCCCTACCGTGGTGCTAATAAAGCTTTGGGAGGGAAAAAACTAAGTAAATTTACTCAAGTGCAGTACTTATGTACAACTTTGAGGTATTTGTACTGTACTTGAGTATTTCCATTTAAGGTTACTTTATACTTCTACTCCACTACATTTAGCTGACAGCTTTGGTTTTGCTTTTCAGGTCAAGATTTAACATGAGAAAACTAAAGTGATTGGACATTTTTTTAATTAAACCTCATAACAGTATTAGGTAGTTAAAATGAGCCCTACCTTTACAAAATTAAAATACATACATGCTTACATAAATGCATCAATAATAAAAATACAATAAAATTTGTGGGGCCATTCTGCATAAATAGTACTTTTACTTTTGATAATTTAAGTACATTGATGCTGATACTTTTGTACTTTGCTTGTTTGGACAATACTAAAGCACTAATCCAGTGTAAAAACTTTATTCTAGCTCCTTTCTCTTTCATGGTTTTGTGGAACAAAAAATGCATTTTGAAAAACTTGAGACAATATTTAACGCCTCAATTTAAACCGTGTGGCCTGTTAACCCACTGTACTGTTCTGCAGCACACAGATACAATAAATCTTAATACTTTTTAACCACAAATATATTGAATTTGAACATTTCGGAACCGCTGCAACCCGTTCTAACTCCCTACGGTGGTGCTAATAAACCTTTGAGGGGGAAAAACTAAGTACATTGTCTCAAGTGCAGTACTTATGTACAACTTTGAGGTATTTATACTTTACTTGAGTATTTCCATTTTATGTAACTTTATACTTCTACTCCACTTTTATCTGACAGCTTTGGTTTTGCTTTTCAGGTCAAGATTTAACATGGAAAAACTAAAGTGATTGGACATTTTTTTAATTAAACCTCATAACAGTATTAGGTAGTTAAAATGAGCCCTACCTTTACAAAATTAAAATACTGCTTACATAAATGCAGATATTAACAAACTGAGAAAATAACCTAAAACTCCAAAGGGTTAATGTTTCGGCAACAAAACTAGATGGTTATGGTTAGGAAAACATCAGGGTTAGGGTTAAAATAACTACTTTAGTACACTGTAAAACAGTGTAAAACATTTGTAGAAATGACAGTAAAACACTGTCAAATTGCATCAGAAATAGGTCGTAAAATTAAACATCGTAGTAGATACTTTTAATTACTGTAAATCAAATAATAGCATAAAACTTTTGTGTCGGAAACACAGTTTTGCTGTAAAAATCTAAAACTTTCATGTAAAATTAATGGAAAATACCATATTGTCACAAGGACACAATTACTCTAAACAGTTTTTGCTGATATTTTCATTTAAATTTACAGTAGAAATCCCACTTACTGTATTTTTTTTATGGTGCAGTTCTGGCACCCACAACTGCCGGTATTTCACCGTAAATGAAACAGATTTTTTTTACAGTGTATGTGAGTACTGAACAAGATTCCGAAATAATCTATAGGTTAACGTAAAACTTAACAAAAGTAACTTAAAATTGACATTTGGTTTCATAAACTCTGCCTTTATGGGAGAACATGTTGTATATTTTGATGCATCCAGCCACCCGACCATGACCTTATGTGGAAGTTTGTAATACGATGTAACTGGTGCTGGAGCTAAAGGGGGTAGAAAGAAAAAAAAAAAATCATATTCACTTATCTGTGGTTTGCAGAAATGTAAAATGCCAACAGTTTTTTTTTCTGGCAGCTGGGCTGAGCCTGTTATTATAAAACATATCTGACAGCAATGGACTATTAGCACGGTGTAACTAACAAACAGTGCATATCAAACACTTTCTCTTTCACACAGCAGCAGCAGGCTGGGCCCCCGAGGGCCCACGTTAACTCCTCACGTTGTGGGGACAGGTCGCTGTGCCCCGCTACTGAGCCTCTCCAGAGGAGAACAGCACAGAGAGCATCTCATTTCCACAGTTCTCCAAAATATCACCGTCATAAGTCTTAACATCTAAGTGTTGTATGAAAAATGGAAAAAAAACAAAAAAAAAAGCTGTCAAACGGGAGGCAAAGTGTCACTTGTTTCAAATGCAAACCAGCTCACTTAAAACATTTTCTCGGATCAAGTGACATTATGTTAAAAACTAGAGGAGTAATCCACCTGTCAGTTACAAATACTGTCACTTGTTTCAATCTGAAAACAAGTGAAACTATATTTGAAACGAGTCAAACGATCTCACCCCCATGGCACGTTTGTTTTCTCTTGTTTTTGAGCTCGACGAAACTAAATTGGACTAAATAAGTTAAAATTCGCAAAATTTTTGGAAAGCTCATGACCACTGTGATAGTGAGTGACACTTTTGGATAATAAGTGTTGAGCAGAGCCACACAGTGTCTGTCTGTCTGCAGGGCCTGGAGAGCTATATAGGCTTCTACAGGCATCAAACTAGTGGCCAACATCTCCAGGCTGCTTTGATGTGGGAGGCATTGCTTACCCCTATAACTTACAGCCCAGCTCTGCGGGGACTTATTTTTATAACCTCTATTATTTTCTATCATAAATATTCAAATCCAGATCTTAAATCCAGAGCTTAGTGAGGAGAATAGCCAAAAACAACATGCAGCTCTTCAGCTTCCCCCAGCTCTCGCTCTTCTATAGAAAATCATTATGAAGATTAATACAGAAATCAAACAGAATGCTGAGACGAGACTGTAGGACCCAGTAAAAATAATGCACTCATGTGAAAGGCTCGGGATTGGAATTTTTTGGTCAAGGATCTTGGGCTTTTTTTTGTTCTTTATTTGTGCAATTGAGCATTCTGACATATTCTGCATTTCCTTCCTTTTGGCTGTGAATTAATATTTGCAGCTTGAATATTAATCCTGATTCAGTAGTGGATTAGTTTGCTATTGTCCCCTCCGTGCTGAGCCCTAAATAAAGGAGCTGACATGGAGAGGAAATCTATACCTCTCTGCCCTGCAAACAAAGACCTCTGCACCCAGAGATAACACATGTCCCTGCAACACAGACCCCCCTACTCTTTCTCCCCACATGCTGGATCCTCCTTGTCTTTTTCTCCCTCAACCCTCCATTCCACATTTCCCCTTTTCCCTCTCTCTCTCTCCCTCTCAGAAAAACTTTGCCATGGTAGATTTGCAAGGCAATTGTGCCCTTAAACCGCGCCTCTTCCTCAGCTTATACCATGCATTTTCCAGAGTTTATCAAAGAATACAATGGGGTTATGCTTTCACCATTATTCTCCAGGCAAGAACAGTAATTTAAATGCACCAGTACTACTGAGGCAGGGCGCAGCCTGCTGTCTCACTATGGAACAGAGAGAGATGAAAATGCGTTACAAAAAACGCACTGCATTACTTTGTTGACCTTTCCTGTTCTCATAGTTTACAAACAGCTGTGAAGCTCCTTCCTCTGGGCTCTTTGTACATCAGAGACGAGGACTGATGGAGGCACGCCATGCTTAAATGAAGGGCTTTTTCTAACTTGCCTCCGTTGTGGCTCACAAACACAACCTAACAAACACACATTTACTTTATCTGAGCCGCCAAAGCAGTTGCCAAAGTAAGGGAGGAAATACATAGTGAAACAGATATGATGGCAGCCTTTCATGTAAGTATATATTTTAACACACAGTCTGTTCAACAAGAAGAGAAAAAAAAAAATCTAAACATATGCACACATCAATACAGCCAGCCACCCACACACACAGAAACAAGTTTAATTTTCTCCCCCGCTGTAATAGCATCGGCGAGTATTTTTAAAAACTTGCTCTGTATTCGTTGTAATTGAAGCTAAAGTTGCACTGCTGGTTTGATGCAACTTAATGCACTGCAAAAAAAGGGGGTGAGTGACTAAAAACAAGATAAAAAGATTATTAAATATAGAGATAAGCATGTTGAACGCTTAATATAAGAAATTAACTCTCTAAACCAGATAAATTAAAGCTGCCAGCAGTGATGAACTGGCCCGAGCAGAGTGACCTGATGATTATTTGGTTCTTACCAAGATTTTTTTGTGTCTTTTTTGTGTGATTTTTACGTCTTTTGTGTTTTGTTTTGTTTTGTCTTTTTATGTCTTTTTTTGGTCATTTTACGTCTTTTTGTATCTTTTTGTGTCTTTTTGTGTCCTTTTTTGGTCTTTTGGTGTCTTTTTTGGTCTTTTTTGGTCATTTTACGTCTTTTTGTATCTTTTTTGTGTCTTGTTTTGGTCTTTTTGTGTCTTTTTTGTGTCCTTTTTGTTTTTTTGTGTCTTTTTTTGGTCTTTATGTGTCTTTTGTGTGTCTTTTTTGGTCTTTTTGTGTCTTTTTTGGTCTTTTTACATCTTCTTTTGGTCACAAAATGACCAAAAAAGACAAAAAATGTACAAAACAGATGAATTAAAGCTGCCAGCAGCGATGAACTGGCCCGAGCAGAGTGACCTGATGATTATTTGGTTCTTACCAAGATAAAAAAAAAAAACCTTAGATTTAGAAGTGTTGGATAATGTATCTTGTTTCAAGAGTTAGTTCTTAATTCTTAATTTAAGAAATTTTGTCAAGGTAAATTATCTGTCCATGCAGCAAGATCATTTCCCTCAGATTTACTGTTTGATCTGGTTTTTAAACACCTTTTTTTGCAGTGTGTGTTGAACTCAGTTCATCTCAGTCTCCTGTCTGAAATTGCATTGTGACACTAATCAGCACATACCTGCAAGATCATATAGTGAGACATCTGCACACACGCACACATACATTGACATGTTTCGTCACGGTGTTGTGAAAGCCAGCGGGAACATTGAGTCCTGTGCTTCAGGTGTGGTGCTACATGTGTGACCTGAGGCTGAGTGGCAGGTGAATGTTAACAAGGAGCTGACAAGAGCAGGAAGATGCAGAGGACACAGAATGTTACAGAGCTATATTTATGTAACTGTAGGTATATGTAGGCATGTATTTATGGCCCTGACTATGCAGGTTTATACATGTATATGCACATTATTACACTCATCTACTCGTCTTATTTCTTATGTTCTTTTTTCAAACCTTATTATCATTTTATTTACTTAAAATAAGGTAACACTTTACAATAACCAACTAAGTGATGTTTATAGATGGTTTATAGACCAATTATTAACCATTTTACAAAGTGCTATACATATTTAATCTTTAAATGTTTTCAACCAATGTCTTAAAGGTATATGAATCATTTCAAAATCATTAACATACTTAATATGGTGTTAAAATGTTAAAATGAGTGCAACTAAAACTATTAATACACTATTAATTATAATGTAATTGTTTGTTAATGTTACATTAATATACCATCTATTTGCCATTTATAAATGTTTAGTTAGTTAAACATTAATAAATTATGTATTTACCATTCTAAATGGCCTATATACGGTTTATAAATGATGATTAAACATTAATAAACTATCTGTTTACCATTTATAAATGAGGGTTACTGTAAAGTGTTACAGATTTTCCTTTATTAGTTCCATAACGGGGACATTTAAGAGCTGATATCTAGACATTTAACATGGTTTTATTGATAATGATTTTGGTTATTTTCAATAAAACCATGTTAAATGTCTAGATATCAGCTCTTCAATTAAACTCTT
This sequence comes from Centropristis striata, assembly GCF_030273125.1. NCBI lineage: Eukaryota > Metazoa > Chordata > Actinopteri > Perciformes > Serranidae > Centropristis > Centropristis striata. The sequence goes on from NC_081518.1 coordinate 1,782,497, forward strand.
ATGAGCTATTTTTGTTGTTATCATTATATTTGTCCAAACAAATGAACCTTTAGATGGACCAGCCATTAAAATAAACAAGAAAATGAAGAAAACAATGGTCCAATAATATCTTCCATGACTGTATTTTTTGTCATTTTTCATCTATTTTTGGTCTTTTGTGTCTTTTAGTCATTTTGTGTCTTTTTTAGTCATTTTTACATCTACACTCATGGAAACATTCCTGATAATAACCAAAATCATTCTGAATAAAACCTTGGAAAATGTCTAGATATCAGCTTTTAAATTAAACTCTAATGAGCTATTTTTGTTGTTTGTTGTTATCATTATATTTGTCCAAACAAACAGACCTTTAGTTGTACCAGCCATTAAAATGAACAAGATAATGAAGAAAACAATGGTCTAATAATATCTTCCATGACTGTATTTTTTGTCATTTTGCATCTTTTTTTAGTCATTTTGTGTCTTTTGGTCATTTATGTCTTTTTTTAGGCATTTTTAAATCTATTTTTGGTAATTTAGTGTCTTTTTTAGTCATTTTTACATCTTTGACATTCTTGATAATAACCAAAATCATTATCAATAAAACCATGGGAAATATCAAGATATCAGCTTTTAACTCTTATCAGCTATTTTTGTTGTCATCATTATATTTGTCCAAACAAATGAACCTTTAGTTGTACCAGACATTAAAATGAACAAGAAAACGAAGAAAACAATGGTCTAATAATATCTTCCATGACTGTATTTTTTTGTCATTTTGCATATTTTTTTAGTCATTTTGTGTCTTTTTTAGGCATTTTTACATCTATTTTTGGTAATTTAGTGTCATTTTTAGTCATTTTTACATCTACAGTCATGGAAACATTCCTGATAATAACCAAAATCATTCTGAATAAAACCATGGAAAATGTCTAGATATCAGCTCTTAAATTAAACTCTCATGAGCTATTTCTGTTGTTATCATTACATTTGTCCAAACAAATGAACCTTTAGTTGTACCAGCCATTAAAATGAACAAGGCATTGAAGAAAACAAGTTTTTCAGGAATGCTACAAGTATAAAGAACACGATCAAATGTCTTAAAGTTAAAAAAAAGAGAATGTTAGGGAAATAAAGGAGGGAAAGAGTGAAGAAATAAGAGAAAAAACAAATAAATAAAGGTAGTTAAAACCCAGTGAAGAGAATGAAGAAAACAATGGTCTAATAATATCTTCCATGACTGTATTTTTTGTCATTTTGCATCTTTTTTTAGTCATTTTGTGTCTTTTGGTCATTTTATGTATTTTTTTAAGGCATTTTTACATCTATTTTTGGTAATTTAGTGTCATTTTTAGTCATTTTTACATCTACAGTCATGGAAACATTCTTGATAAAAACCAAAATCATTATCAATAAAACCATGGAAAATATCAGTTTTTAACTCTTATCAGCTATTTTTGTTGTTATCATTATATTTGTCCAAACAAATGTACAAGTTTTTCAGGAATGCTACAAGTATAAAGAACATGATCAAATGTCTTCAATTTAAAAAAAAAGAGAATGTTAGGGAAATAAAGGAGGGAAAGAGTGAAGAAATAAGAGAGAAAACAAATAAATAAAGGTAGTGAAGAGCCCAGTAAGAAGTAGAGCTGGTCAGACTGATGAGAACGATGCCATTATGCTGGTAATCAATCCATTGGTGTCTGCGTGTCTGGGTGGGCAGATACTCACAGTCTAGAAGGGGTTAATGGGAAATCAATGAGAGGGATGTGCTTATGAGCAGGACATGGGGAAAGAGGGACAAGAGGGAGAAAGAGGAGGGGAGAGGAGGGGAGGAGGGGGAGATAGGAACATTGTTTCCTGTGATAGCAGCAGACTTCCCAGATGTTATCTGTCATTCAAAGGAGCACTCTGGTGACCAGATGTTTAGGCTCAGCCTGCTGGAGTGGGTATACATCCTACTGGGGGATCAATATAGGTCAAGTGCATGCTAATATTTATCACTAGTCCACACACACACACACACACACACACACACACACACAGAGGCGACATTGATGTCTTTGCAACACTGAGACTTGTGCTGAGCAGGAGGAAAATTATGTATATGTATTAAAAAATCACACCCTGGTGATATGCTCATTTATTTCAGGAGGATGAATATGTGGCATGACGGTGTTTTTTCTCATTAATATGGATTGTATGTATGGCCTGCATCAGCGATATATATCTCCCTTCGTATATATATATATATATATATATACGTCCATTACAGGAAACAAAGGGGAGCGCTGATTTGGAAAGAAAGGTAAAATAAATACAGGCGGACAGTTCTCTCATTTTTAGTGAGAAAAAAAAATCAATATTTTGACTTAGTTTCTGCATAAAAATGGATTTTGATCACATTTCTAGCGAGAAATATATGTTTTATTTTGTAAATATTCACTCAGTGAATGTACATAATCACTTTGTATGTTGGAATAGCCACGGGATATGACTGGCATTAACTTGCATTGTTGCGAAATCCGTGTCAGTTTCACGGGAATTTGAGTGATTCCGTGGTTATTCCACGGATTTTTTTGGAGTTAAGCAAATCCGTGGCTATTTCACGGATTCCTGTGAGACCAGGTTCCAAAACTGTGACAGGAAATATGGTCAGAACAAGTTAAATACAATACAGGACACCCTATTAATGGTTTAGACTTGTTAAATGGGTTTAATCTTAATCTATTGTATGTATGGCCTGCATCAGCGATATATATATCTCCCTTCGTATATATATATATATATATATATATATATATATATATATATATATATACAATGGTGGAATGTAACTAAGTACATTTACTCAAGTACTGTACTTAAGTAAAATTTTGAGGTGCTTGTACTTTACTTGAGTATTTCCATTTTATGTAACTTTATACTTTTACTCCACTACATTTAGAGGCAAATGTTATACTTTTTACTCCACTACATATAGCCAGCAGCTTTAGTTACTTTTCAGATCGGGATTTAACATGAAAAACATGATCGGTTTAAAGTTTAAAGTGACATTTTCAAAATTAGACCTCATAAAAGCATATTAAATAGTTAAAATGAGCCCTACCTTGAGAAAATAAAATGCTGCTTATATAAATGCATCAATAATAATTATCAAATCATATATTGAGAATATATTTAACAATCTGAGTGGGTCATTCTGCAAAACGAGTACTTTTACTTTTGATACTTTAAGTACATTTTGATGCTGATACTTTTGTACTTTTACTTAAGTAAGGGATCTGAATACTTCTTACACCACTGTATATATATATAAATATACGTCCATTACAGGAAACAAAGGGGAGCGCTGATTTGGAAAGAAAGGTAAAATAAATACAGTGGAAAAAAATGAGCCAGAGTAGTTTTCTAAAGGCCTGGGGGCATGGAGGGAGGTGGGTGGGGGGTTGGAAAGGGGGAACCAGGAGCAGGTCCCAGTGCAGGCAGGCTCTTTGTAGTTTGAGCAGTCTGAAGTAGCCAGAGGCTCGCTGCTCTAACCCCTACCACTCACACACACTGTTTGGGGAAATTACACCACCGAGTAATAATTAATCAAGTAAACGCTGAACTGCTTTGATTTGGATTACATTAACATATTATCAATAATGTATTAATCAAATACAAATAAACACCTCTGCATAATAGCGTACTTAACTAACTATATTTTCACACTTGGTTATAAGAAAGAAAAAAAAAGAGTTGCTCTTCTAAGCGATGAGAGAAACTACACGGGAGAGTTTCTGCAGTGGTTTTTTGGAAGCAACACCTCTTGGCACTGAACTGTCTCTGCTCATCAACTCCCTTCTTCATCACTGCATCACCCGTTTCAAGTGCATCTACCAAGAGGCGAGGAAAAATTATGAATTCATTTATTTTTTGCTTAACAATGGCAGAATGCATCATGCAGTATAAATAAACACGCCACTGATGAAGCACTGGAAACACAATGCACGTAATTTGTGCAAAGCTACTCCAGGTTTGCAAAAGTAGCTAAGTGGATTGAGGAAAAGAGTTAGTCACTTTTATCATTTGCAGAGGAGTCGAATCAGCTCTGCTTTTGTATTTTCACTTAAATGCATGTTCTGTTTTTCTCAGATAAGTTGTGTTGTTTAAAAGCATCCGTTCTCGCCTAACGCTTTGTTCATTGGGGGAACTTCATGCCCAGGGATTTTCTAAACACAATTCATCAAAGTGGAACGGCAGTCTTTTTTTTCTGCATTCCTAATCCTTTTTGCTGCAGATGAGAGATTTGCTGTTCAGACTCATTAAGATTAAAGCGTTTTGCCAGAGTTATTTAAGAATGCAAAGTTCCATGTGAGACCTCTCAGAGTTCAGAACAGAAGAAAATCCTATCGACACGCTCGGTGCACTGGGGGCTGATCTTAGCCTATATTTCTATATTTGGTGTCAGTGATTGAGTGATAGCATGTGAAATGGTTTTTCCTGCTGCATTATGGTTTAGAGTTACAATCACTTTTCCATTCTTACCATCAGGAGGAAGTTACCGATGTAATTGCTCTTTTTGTCTTCAGGATTAGTTTGATTAAAAACTCTGCTTTTTTTGCACTTCTGTTATGAAGTTACCAGCTGGTTTGAATCAAAAAGCATTGTTTATTGGGTTTCATAACTAGGTAAAAACTGCTTTGACTAATTAAAGGAAACAATTCTCCTACATTGTTGATGTGCAGTTAACTGCTGTGCTTTCTAGTAGTGTTTTGGCAGCAGTGTTTTTGGCTGAGGCGAGGTTATCAGTCATCTGCCTGGACAGACAATGGTTAATGTGTAGCTGCAGGAGATGGCAGTCTTTTAGCTGAAAAAGAAATTATCATTGGATCGGAGTGAGTGTTAGTCTTCTGCCTAAGGATTTTTAATATTAGCTTTCTTGGCCGGGGACTCGGTAGTCTTTTTGGCTGCTGTGAAGCTGCAGAAAGACTCCGATCCTGCTGTTGGTAGAACACAGCTCCAGTCTCGGCACCTTTCCCAAACTTTCCAAGTCCAAGTGTCGCAATCTGGTTCCATTTTACAGCTGGCCTTGAGATTGTAACAGAGCTCCTTTCTCTCCCTCCTCAACCGCATATTTAATCCCTGTGCTTATGTCAAACTTAATTACAGGACCTTGTACGAAAAAATAACAAGTGAGCCTTGTAGGGGTGGGAGAGAGGAAAGGAGAGTATTAAGAAAAGGGAGAGAAAAAGAGACATAGGGAGAATGCTAAGAGGTGTGAGGGGGAAAAGGAACAACAGAGACATTTAATCTGTAGACTCACTATGCTAAATGACCAAAACTAAAAGCTTTGATGTAGAGGAGACGCTATTTTTAGCTGCAGTTTAAAAGTCAATAGTGATATTTAGCAATAATTAAATCTATTTATTAGTGGACTAAAACACCAACAGTATGTCCTGCATGAGATATATACAGCATGAGAATATTCCCTGCCTTGTATCTGCTGCACAAAACTATAATGGCTAACCAATATTTTCAAATAAGGAGAGGCAGAGAGGGTGAATAAGAGTCCTAAGAGGTCCTACGCCCGAATCTTTTAACTTAAAACCCAAAAAATACTCCTGAACCCTCACAAACTGAAAAGAAATAATCATTAGACTAAGTCAGTCCCCCAGTGTGTGCATGTGTGTGTATGTGTGTGTGTGTTGTGTGTGTGTTTGTGCACATAAAACTATTTACTCTGTAGAAGTGGAACAGCCGGAGAGAGAGATGTTTAGTCTGTCAGTTTAAAACTATTACCTCAAACTCTGAAAATATGAGCTGAGGCTGTCGTGCATCGACACAGGGAGACAGCACTGTGAAGAACAAACCTTTGAAAAGTCTAAATCAATTTTTGGGGGAGTAACATAACAAACGCTTCACCGCAGTGAAGAAAAGGGGATCTCTTTTTTAACAGTTTGAAAAGCACATATTCATACAATCTTCATAAGGCAAAACAGCATAAATGCAGTATACATGAAGTCTTTTGAAAAGGGAGATGACAGGGAGGGAGAGAGGGAGAAGACACAGGGATGCTCCTCAGAGAAGGAGGCAGACTAAACACACAGGAAGACCACCACCACTACTACACACACAACATGGTCTCACAGGAATCTGTGGAATAGCCACAGATTCGCTTAACTCCAAAAAAATCCGTGGAATAGCCACGGAATCACTCAGATTTCCGTGAAACTGACACGGATTTCGCTACAATGCAAGTTAATGACAGTCATATCCCGTGGCTATTCCATGGATATTTGTTCCTATTGGTTTGTTCCAAGTCACGTGACTTTCAAGGTCCAAGAACAAAAAACATGGCGGACAGTTCTCTCATTTTTAGTGAAAAAATCAATATTTTGACTTAGTTTCTGCATAAAAATGGATTTTGATCACATTTCTAGCGAGAAATATATGTTTTATTTTCTAAATCTTCACTCAGTGAATGTACATAATCACTTTATGTGTTGGAATAGCCACGGGATATGACATTGTCATATGTCATATGTCATTAACTTGCATTGTAGTGAAATCTGTGTCCGTGTCAATTTTGTGTCTTCTGGTCATTCTGTGTCTTTTTTGGTCATTTTGTGTCTTTTTTTGATCATTTTGTGGTCAATTTGTGTCTTTTTTGGTCTTTTCGTTTCCTTTTTTTTTGGTCATTTTGTGTCTTTTTTTGGTCATTTTGTGTCTTTTTTTAGTCATTTTGTCTTTTTTGGGGGGGAAACTTAAGGAAATATGCTGCTGCGTTGAATTATGGGAATGAAGGATCCAGCACTTTTCTGGAACTTCCTATTGGTTTGTTCCAAGTCACGTGACTTTCAAGGTCCCGGCGGTCAGAACAAAAAACATGGCGGACAGTTCTCTAATTTTTAGTGAAAAAAATCTATATTTTGACTTAGTTTCTGCATAAAAATGGGATTTTTGATCACATTTCTAGCCAGAAATATATGTTTTATTTTCTAAATATTCACTCAGTGAATGTACATAATCACTTTGTATGCTGGAATAGCCACGGGATATGACTGTCATTATTATTATAATTTTTTTTAATTTAACCTTTATTTAACCAGGGAATATCCCATTGAGATTAAGAACCTCTTTTTCAAGGGAGCCCTGGCCAAGAGGCAGCAAACACAGAACACAGTTACATATCTACATAACATACAGACCTTAAACACGTCATGAGAAACAAGTGCATGTTATGGAATTGGCCTTAATAACTCTTAGTTTGGATTTAAAAGTGCTCAAAGAAACAAATTCAGTTAATTTCCATTCTTTCTGGCGCATATTCCAGCATAAGGTGCAGAGTAAACAAATGCCCTTTAACGAAATCCGTGTCAGTTTAATAGAAATTTGAGTGATTCCATGGCTATTCCACAGATTCCTGTGAGACCAGCTTCCAAAATTGTGACAGGAAATATGGTCAGAACAAGTTAAATGCAATACAGGACGCCCTATTACTGGGTTAGACTTGTTAAATGGGTTTAATCTTAGATTCTAGACCATTTAAAGTGTTTTGAGTTAAGTGAATCCGTGGCTATTCCACGGATTCCTGTGAGACCATGTTGCATACACAGCTACACTTTCTCCCTATGCAGCTACACATTGCACACACCTCCCCACGCACCCCTCCTGCAGGCCGGCCCACTGGCCCGAGCCTTCCCAGACTGGTTTGAGTGGCCGAGCAGTGGACCAGAGGGGGGGGGGAGAGGTTCCCATGCCACTGGTGCTGGAACCGGCGCGCCACCCGGAGGTATTTATAGCAGACCAGCACTAAAGGGCCGGGAGAGAGGGCATGCTTGTTTTCCTTTCCATTCCCCAGGCACTTTCACCAGGCCTCACATGTGGGTGTTAAATATATACCCAAATACTGGGAGCAACATAGAGAATAGGAGGCAGTGGGCTCCCTCGGAGTAGGAGGAGGGGGGAGCTGGTGGAGTGGAGGAGGCTGGATGCAGAGCTGTGTTGTGTAGAGGTAGAAAAACAGAAAGAAACAGACGGCAGGAAGAATTAAAGAGGTTCAGAGCAGTAAAAAAGACGAAGAAAGAAATAAAAGAATGAAAGATGGATTCATCTGTGGAGGCTTTCCGAGCTCCAAAGGGGCCTCAGAAAGTGAGGCGGGCTCCGTGCCAGCTCCAGGACCCAGACAGGGGTCGGAGGTTAGCGCCAGGCTGAACCCGGGTCAGCTGGAGACTCCACAGTGGGAAAAGTCCAGACAAAACAAGAGGGCATTTGGTAGCGGAGCAGTCCTGTTGTTGTGGCCTCCTTAACATCAAATGTGATCCGGATCCAAGAAGCAGCCCTCCCTATCTCCAGCTGCTTCCTCTATATACTCTATGATGTATGTCTCTCTCTCTCTCTCTCTCTCTCTTTCTCTCTGCATGGGAATTCCAGAGTGACATTATTACTATGATGAAAACAGACCCTATAAATACGGAGCACTGTGATGAATATAACAGCGATTATGGGGCAGCGATAATTAGATCAGGAAAGAAAGAGAGACTCATTGAAGTTTGCTCTGTTTTTGTGTTTGGGAATTCCTTTCAACCGTGTGTCTTAATGTATGAAGAATTACAGAGGCAACGATAGCGTGGTAATCATCTGGGTCTCTAGGAGGGGCCTCCCGGGGCCCCTCCAGTGATCCTCTCTCCTGTTTCAGCTCTCTGCTCCCGCTCACATCTCTGTAAAAGCCACCCTGCTGTCTGCTTTTTTAATGATGCTTTGGCCAACAAACAATTAATAGGCTGCCCCCACAGATGCCTGTTAAAAATGAAATAGCAGGAACTATGGAGCGCTCCCAAAAGGAGCCACGCAGCAGCAGCAGCAGCAGCAGCAGCAGCTCCTGCTACGTATCTTCCCATCCAGATCCAGTTCTGCTCGTCAGGTTTTTACCCCCGTCAGCAGATCCCTAACCCGCCCTGGTCCAGCTTAGATCTTTAAGTCCTAAGACTACAGCTTTAACAACACCCTGACCTGAGCCCCCGTCCAAATCCCAACTGTACAGCAGCCATCCCACTAGCTGATTGCGTCAGAAAGATTCCACAGCCATGGCCTCTGTTTTTTTCATACTTGTGGGAAAATAGCAGTTCATGTTTCCTTGGATGCTTCACACATTCCTCACCCTGTCTTCACATTGCGGGGCCCCAGAGACTGGGTAGGGCCAAAGCCACTCAAAGAGGAGGCGCTTGGCAGATATGGAGGTGTGGCTAAATGAAAAAGGAAAGGGCAATTTTTTATTGTTTATTTAGGAGTGAGTTGCTAGGAGATGAGATCTCAAAAAGGCACTAATTACATTTCCCTGAGTTTGATGAGTTTAACAGGACTTGGACAGAAACTTTCCAGCTCATTTAACTTCTCAGAACACAGCTGGGAATTATAGATAACAGAACATCTGGAAGTCACAAAAATACTTCTCTAGCGTCTAATCCAGACTAATTCAAAAGTCACCACATCCTGCAAGGAACGACATCCCAAAGCTAACGCAGTGGCAGATCCAATATTTCACCTTTTATTGTGCCATGTCTGAGTGGCATTCCAGTTATGTGGGCAAAAGTTCATGTATTTCAGATCATGCAGCATCTTTTGCTTCAATTTCATCATTATACTGAAGTGGAAAAGTACCCAGAAACCCTTAAGTCCTTACACAAACTCACACACTTTTTCACTGTACAGTCTTTGTGCAACATCTGTTCACATACTTACACACACATTATTCTTCAGGATACATGATGGATGTTCCAACATGTGAACAACACAAGTATCTCAAACACTACATCTACTGAGTCCATGTGATGCAGCACACACACACACACACACACACACACACACACACACACATCAAAGTGATTATAGTTAACAAAAACTAACGAAATAACAAAAACTAGAACTGAAAAAACATTTTCGTTATAACAGAAATAAAAATAAAAACAAGATTTCTTTAAAAAACTATCTGAAACTGTATTTTTTGGTTACAAAACTAACTAAAACTAACGAAAATTATAGTGAAAATGTCCTTAGTTTTCGTCTTTGTCAACTTTTTTCATCCGTTTTTGGTTGATATTAAATCTATTTCATCTATCTGGTTTTATGACTTAATAAACTTATTGGGGCTGAGATAAATAAGACAAAGGAAATAAAGGAAACATTTATTGTGACTTTTTTAAAATCTGGCACCCAACAAATACCCCATTAAAAAAAAAACTAAAACTAACACTAAAACTAAACTAAAACTAAGCATTTTCCCAAAATAATAACTAATTAAAACTAGCAAACTCACTCTAAAAACGAACTAAAACTAACTGAATTTGAAAACAAAAAAATCTGAAAAAAACTAAAACTAAAACTACTGAAAAATCCCAAAACATTATAACCTTGACAAAGATACACAAACAGAGCTTCTTCTCCACTTAGACACACTCAAGTTTGGTCTCATCCTAAACTAACTAAAATTATAGTGAAAATGTCCTTCGCTTTCGTCTTTGTCAACTTTTTTCATACGTAAACCATTTTGGTTGATATAAAACTTATTGGGGCTGAGATGGATCAGACAAAGGAAATAAAGGAAACATTTATTGTGACCTTACTGAATCTGGCACCCAACAAATACCCCATTACAAAACAACTATAAAAACTAAACTAAAACTAAGCATTTCCCCCAAAAAATAACTAATTAAAACTAGCAAACTCACTCTAAAAACGAACTAAAACCAACTGAATTTGAAAACAAAAAATCACAATGAAATTATAACTAAAACTAATGGAAAAACTACCATTACAAAACAACTACAACTAACATTAAAACTAATAAAAACTAAACTAAAACTAAGCATTTTCCAAAAAATTAACTAATTAAAACTAGCAAGCTCACTCCAAAAACTCATTAAAACTAACTGAATTTGAAAACAAAAAATCACAACAAAATTAAAACTAAAACTACTGAAAAATCCCAAACCATTCTAACCTTGACACAGACACACAAACAGAGCTTCTTCTCCACTTGGACACACTCAAGTTTGGTCTCATCCCAAAAATTCCGGACCTCAAAATTTCAAGACAAAGGTAGTTAATGTTGATTTATGCACGCTTCAGCTTGGGATGAAGAGAGCAGGACACAGTAGCACAGCAATTAATTTTGATGCTGAAAACATTATTAATGGTAATGTTTAAAACATCAAAGGCCCGGCTGACAGAGACGCAGCATCTCCACTCTGACTAGATGGAACAGATGAGCTCACTTGAGTCAGTCAAGGTGAGGCGCAGCTAGGGGAAATGTAATCTGTCTCTCTGCTGATCTTCATTGAGATTTCCTGGAGAAGCTGCAGATTCACAGCAGCTTCAACTTTATGGATCTCGTGTCTGCTGCGGTTTAATATGACTGGCCACAATATGATGGGCACACTCTATTAATGTATTTATGTACATGCTGCACATTCATCATGCTTAGGATTTTCTTTTTTATATGAAAAGTATTAGAGGATGACAGATACCGGATTTTGAGATTGATAGATGGAAAAATTACTATATATATATATATATATATATATATATATATATATATAATAAGATATTGTGGATGTTTTAGCTGTAATGAAAACAAATGTTTCCTATGTGGACTGATTCTGCGGATATGACTTTGTAAAGGTGCTCAGAAGGCTGTATTCTTATGCAAATAATTTCAAGAAAGACTTTATTATTATTATACATTATTCTACACTAGTGCAGTGCCCGTAGGAAGTATGTAGTCGTACATTACATGCAGACCACTACAACGTCTGCAACTCCATAAAACACTTACTTTTCATAAGGTATACCACACCACCGAAAATCGAACCTTGTAGCCACTTTTAAACCCCTAAAGATAGGTATTTCAGGATATGACTTTTGGTCCATATCACCCAACCCTATGCTGGAATACTGGAAATGTCACTGTTGTGGGACTACTAAAGGAAAATCTTACCATATCTCTTATCTTATCTTAGTATCAGTCAATTGCTGATCATTTAAATGGAGAATAACAAAGAAAAATGGGAGGAAAAAAATTGCAGAAACCATTTCTAAATCACCCCAGGCATCATTTTCTGCATTTTATGTTCTGAGGGAAAAAGTTGCACATATCATGACGAACCTGGTCTCACAGGAATCCGTGAAATAGCCACGGATTCACTTAACTCAAAATCCGTGGAATAGCCACGGAATCACTCAAATATCCGTGAAACTGACACGGATTTCGCTACAATGCAAGTTAATGACAGTCATATCCCGTGGCTATTCCGACATACAAAGTGATTATGTACATTCACTGAGTGAATATTTAGAAAATAAAACATATTTCTCGCTAGAAATGTGATCAAAATCCATTTTTATGCAGAAACTAAGTCAAAATATTGATTTTTTTTCACTAAAAAATGAGAGAACTGTCCGCCATGTTTTTTGTTCTGACCGCTGGAAACCTTGAAAGTCACGTGACTTGGAACAAACCAATAGGAACAAATTGCATTAACTTACATTGTAGCGTAATCTGTGTCAGTTTCATTCATTCACCTTTATTTAACCAGGCAGGTCATTAAGAACAAATTCTTATTTACAATGGCGGCCTGACTCACTGAAATTTGAGTGATTCCGTGGCTATTCCACGCATTCCTGTGAGACCAGGTTCCATGACACATATACACAGATATCAAATGTCTCAGATAGGGCAATATCGGCCAATAAAATCGTCCGGGCTTTAAAAAAGTATCGTATATATAGCCGACGTGGCAAATCAGGAGCCAGTAATTGGACTCTTAGACCCGAGACTGAATCCAGCAGCAGCTTGGACATGAGACGGAGGGGACAACAGAGGACACACCATCAGTTGGAATGTATAAATCTTAAGTTCATAATGAGTGAGTGGGCCAGAGAAGAACCCCTCCTCTATGTGTGTGGACTCCTCATTGTAGCTTTGGGCAAAGGGATAAAGCTTCTCTCACTCCCACATGTTCATTTACCCCCCACCATCACACCAATTGAACCAGGGAGTCTGGGGGGGAGGAGGGGGGGGGGGCACATTGATATTCACTACACATCTCCATCCCCCATGCACAACCATCCCCACTGGAAACATTATTTCATTACATATATTATGCATTCACCATAAGGGAGTTGGTGAATGTGCAGTGTGCAGATGTGTGTGTGTGTGTGTGTGTGTGTGTGTGTGTGTGTGTGTGGATGTGGGCGAGCTCAGATGTTTCCTTCTATGTATACACGAGTGTGACAAGGCTGTTGTAAAAAGAGTTTAAAAGAGGGTGTAAAAAGATATATAACGCCTCAGGGGTCCACTCTTAATGGTACTTAGTTTACTTTGTGAGAGAGAAGACAAAATATTTATTTCGTACAGTTTTGTGTCAACATTGTAAAAGTGATTTTGCAATTTTTTTTTGCCATGTAGAGGGACGACGCTTCCTGCAGAGCTCGCATGAATTTCCTCAGTTCATTTGAGTACGTGGGTCCCTATGTGAATGTGTACTGTGTCTCATGCTGAGATACAGAGAGAGAGTTTATTAGAGCTGCCACAGCAGCTTCAAGGTCCCACGCATGGAAATAATCCACGTTTCTTTATTTACCTGTACTGGAGCATGGATGTGACAAAAAAGACACAAAATTATGACAAAAATGACACAAATTATGACAAAAACGACACAAATTATGACAAAAAAGACACAAATGATGACAAAAAGACACAAGTTATGACTAAAAAGACACAAGTTATGACTAAAAAGAAAATTATGACAAAAAAGACAAATTATGACAAAAAGGACACAAAATTGTGACAAAGAAAGACAAAATTATGACAAAAAAGACACAAATGACGACAAAAAGGACACAAATTATGACAAAAAAGACACAAAATTATGACAAAAAGACACAAGTTATGACTAAAAAGAAAATTATGACAAAAAAGACACAAATTATGACAAAAAAGATACAAACTATGACAAAAAAGACAAATTATGACAAAAAAAGACAAAATTATGACAAAAAAGACACAAAATTATGACAAAAGGGGTCCCCTCTTAATGGTACTTAGTTTACTTTGTGAGAGAAAAGACAATATTTGTTTCGTACAGTTTTGTGTCAACATTGTAAAAGTAATTTTGCTATTTTTTTTTGCCATGTAGAGGGACGACGCTTCCTGCAGAGCTCGCATGAATTTCCTCAGTTCATTTTCATACGTGGGTCCCTATGTGAATGATGTGAATGTGTACTGTGTCTCATGCAGAGCGGGAGATAAAGAGATACAGAGAGAGAGAGAAAGACAGGGGAAGAGATGAAGATAGAGGCAGACAGACAGACAGATCTTTCATATGGCCCGTTGCTCTTTGGGCCCTGGTCCAGATGTCACCAGAGCAGTTTTTATTTGTTAATGTCTTGTTTTAAAAGCCCTCTTAAAAGAGCCTGCCGCCTTTCCCTTAAGTCTTTAAGTGGCTCAACACAAGACACTCTTGTCTGATCCGAACTGGAATCAATTTGGAAAAGAAACCATTTCACCTCTGATTAAGCACTGCTCTGTCTCTGCTGTGGCATGCTGACCTTTCCAGAGGTCTGTCTTGTGCTGCTAGGAGGGGCCGGCCAGATGATATGCCGGGCTAATTAGACTGATTGACGTCAGAAGGAAAAGGCCTGAGAGTGGCTTGTGTTTGAACCCTCAGACATTTGTGAGGACTCACAAACCTATCTCTGTCAGGGGCCGCCGGAGCCTCACCAGCCACATTTAATGTTGCACCCCCGGTTTCCTTTTTGCAAATGTTCCATAATGCGTTTTCCTTTCATTTTCTGACATTTTATATTAATTAACTTCTTTCCTATGATCTCAGGGGCAATCAAAATGTGAAACCATCCCAATGTCTTATGTAACAATAAGCCTGGAGAGCTTCGTCTATCTTAGCCCATTATCGGAAGAAGAACTATATTTGGTACCTTCAGTGGATATCTAAATGGTCCCCATGTCTCTCTGTTTGGTCGTAGAACCACATGGATTTATTCCAGATAATCAGTAAAGATCAGGCTACGTCACAGATGGTGACCCCATGACATCTGACCAATCAGCATGATAATAATATAATAATATTAACTTTAATCACCTGAACTTCCAATGTAAAAAAATCTGCAAGAAACAGTCGTACAAACAGAGTTATTCTTCAGTGACTTGTACCAGGAGAACTTGACTATGACGGCATATTAGGGCCAAGTATGAATAAAAATAATAGTAATATTTCGAGAAAAAAGTTGCAAATATACTAGATTAAAGTGGCAAATCTGCAAGAAAAAAAGTTGCAGATTTAAGAGATTTAAAGTGGTCCCACGTATGGAAATAATCCACATTTCTTTATTTCCCTTTACGGGAGCATCGATGTGACAAAAAAGACACACAATTATGACAAAAAGGATACAAAATGATGACAAAAACGACAGAAATTATGACAAAAAAGTCATAAATTATGACCAAAAAGGACAAATTATGACAAAAAGGACAAATTCTGACAAAAAAGACAAATTATGACAAAAAGGACACAACATTATGACAGAAAGGACACAAATTATGACAAAAAAGACAAAATGATGACAGAAAAGACAAAATGATGACAAAAAGACAAAAGATTATGACAAAAAAGACTTGCAAGCGTCCTGGTGTAAATGGGGCCTTTGTCACATTCGGCCTGCTTTGGCGTGTTTGAAACGGTTGCATCCAAAGTGACGTGTTTCTGTGTGAACCTGTGGTTCAGGAGCAGCTTGTGGCTCTTGATAAAAATGATATGTAAATTAATCAAGGGTCTAAGGACAGAGGATGTCGTACCATGTATCGTCTGTAAAGCCCTTTGAGGCAAATTTGTGATTTGTGATTTTGGGCAATAAAAATTAAACTGACTTGACTTGACTTAAGGTTATTTGTTTGCATTCTTATCATAATTTCACATTTTGGCCTCAAGTGACTCTTACATTCTCCAATTGTAAAAATATGTAGCCTATAGACAGAAAAAAAGACAATTTCAGTCAAATTAAATGAGCATCATAATCGCCTCTGAACATCTGCTCCTTCGTCCTTTTTTTCCCTAACCTTTTCTATTTTGGCCAAAAAATGGCTTTTTAAATAAAAAGAGGTTGCTGACCCTCGGTCCAGGGGTTTCCCCAACTTAGAATTCATATAGTTGAACCTGATTGGTTGAATCTTACCTAACAACACAATTATAGACGAAAATACATAACTAATGTCATTAATCTCATTCCTCCTATTGTAGCGATCAACAGACAGAAGAGAAAGGACAAGAAAGTGAAGAGACAACAAATAAAAGCAAAGATAAAACCGCTGTGCCTCCTCCTGCTGACTGTAACAGAGAATCATTCATACGTTCAAAGTACTTTTGGTAATAAGTGTATTAATTGATTCTGAAACAACCCTTATGTTGTTATTTGGCCTTTCTGAGGCTCCGATGGTCTGGCAGATTTGGATTTTATGACTAAATCTGCCATATTGATTCATTAAAACACATTAAAAGGGACAAATTGATTATTAGCAGTATTATTATAACTAATATTTATACCAGAATAGAATAATAAAATCAGATGTTAACCCTTTGATGCACAACATGAGTCTAAAGTGACCCGACAGAGTTTTTATGTTCTATATCTTTGCAATAAATTATTTTCATCATTCAGTATTCCAGGTTTTCCTCAATTAGTTTGTTTTTGATCATCATACATCCTAATTTTATGTTTTCCTTGATTAATTTTTTAATAAAATCCCTTTTTGTGTCACTTCTCTTCTAATGCACATCAAGCTAAGTAGCTTGCTAAGCTAACTACTAGCTAGCTAACTTGTTGGCTAAGTTGCTTGCTAAGCTAACTACTTAACTAACTTCTTGGCTAAGTTGCTTGCTAAGCTAACTACTTAGCTAACTTCTTGGCTAAGTTGCTTGCTAAGCTAACTACTTAGTTAACTTCTTGGCTAAGTATTTAGCTAAGTAGCTACTTAGCCAAGAAGTTGGCTATGTAATAACACAGAAACTTTTTTTATTTATAAAGTATGAGAGGCAAAATGGAAATAATGATCTGTTGTGATCAAAAACAAGATATTTAAAGAATACTTGGAATATTCAACCATAAAATAAGTTGATATCAAAAGATAGAGCACAGAAACACACAACAAACATTAAATAACATGGGAAATGAATGCGGACATTTTTGACCCATGTTGTGCATTAGAAGAGGATCAATATGTTGAGCATCAAAGGGTTAAACACCCCCATATAGACAGAATGGAACGATCCATAACCACATTTTCCGCCATTGTGACAGTTTGACCGTTGAATCAGGCTCCTCAGATCAGATTTTTGAAAAGTCGACTATTCAGGGTTCCCCCTGCTCCAGTCTCTGTATTCCTCATCCATTTCTCCATTTCTCACCCTGTCCTATAGCAAACGAAGCTCCAGTTCAACATCTGTATGTATCATGGGCTTGTGCAACATATAAAACATGGCAGTCCCTGGAGCTATAAAAATGTTGCAAACCCAGAATGCTTTAGAAGAGAGATCAGAGAGATGGAGTCCACCAGAGATCAGAACTCGGTCCAAATTCCAAGCACTTTGCCTTCTACGCCCAGAGAAATGTTGCCTACAGAGAGGCCTGCTAGAGAGAAACCTCACCTCCAGTTCAAGCGGATTCCTCTGCCCTTTTATTTGCTCTCGTTTGGCTGCAGGGGAACGTGCTCCACTCTGACCTGGGGGCACTCATCCAATCAGCTCGCTATCTGCTGCAAGGGCCTCCATAATAGTGACATTTTTCCACCTCGTCAATAAAGTGGTGAAAGCCACCCTCCACCCGCTACTTGACCATTTAACTTCTTCCTGAAAAGGCCCTTTCTTTCTGTCTGTCTCTGTGTCTGGCTGAAATCAATAAAAGCAAAGCAAGGAAAGAGGCCAATCCAGCGGCTGCATTAACCGGTGGTCTCAACTGCTGTACAAAGAGGATGGCTGGCAGAGAAAAGGATACCGGAGAGCTGGCAGCTCTCTCTCGAGTCTCTCTCATTCATACAGCAGTGGGAGAAACCTGCTTCTAGTCTAGTCTCTGTGTTGTCACCCCAGTCAGGAGAACGAGACTGTGCGAATGAAAACAACATGCTGGATGCGTTCTAGTGTGTCCTAAAGGCCATAAAACTAAGTAAAAACTTCCGCGTATGCATGCACGCAGACTGAAAGATGACAATATGCAACCAAACCGACATATACATTAACAAATGTGAACTCTCCAGCCTCTAATGATCATTGCTTGCCATGACTCATTTAGCAACTGCATTCACACATCACCACACGTCCGCAGTGATTGACATAATGGCATCAGAGTGAGAACAAAATGTCTTCCGATGAAGGAGCAGGAGGGAGAAAATGAGAGACACGGGTTACATCTATGCCCGGGCTGAAACGAGTGCAGCGCTTTGCTTGGTTATGCTGTCTGAGCTGAAATTGATTACTGTGAGAAGCATGCAGCAAAGAGCCCCCTGCATTCAGATGAAATAAATAACACACTCTCTTAGAGATGGGAGGGAATGTGGACGAAAGGAACAGAAGGTGAAAAATGGGATAAGGGAGGAGGGAAGAAACAAAGATGGATGAGGTCAATATGAATTTACAAGGAGGGGGAGAAAAAAAAGCAGCGATGAGAAAGGAAGAAATGGCTAAAGGTGGAGTTTGATGTCATGTCTTCAGAGTCGTGCAGCGCTGGAGAGAGACAGTCTGGAAGACATCTGGAGGATAAGAGCCACACAGCACTCCCCGACCACAGACAACATGATGAGGGATTAAACTTCATTACAGCATGTTATGGTAATGAATGGGCTGCGGCCAGTTCTGGATGTGTTAGAGTAATTACCACACGCCGCCATATGTGAGAGTGACACTTTCTACACGTGTCTGCATGTGACAGCATGTGTTAGGACATCACTTCCTCAGGACCCCAGGTTTGGGTTTGGACGAGGCCCAGAGAAGCTGCAGGAGGTCTTTCTGCAGCAGGCGCCAAGCAGAAGCTGCAGCTAATTAAAAGAATGCAACACTCAGACAGCTACTGTCATATGCATCATCTCCCATAATTAGCCCAACAGTGTTTTTTAATAGAATATGGGCCGGGGCAGGCCCAGACGTTGTGGTTTTGGCCGGTGTCTGGGTATCTGGGTCTACAGTGAGCTCCAGAAAGGGAGGAGGGGGGGAGACAAAGCCACACACCCCAGAGGGGTGAGGTTGACTCTGGGTCACGGAGGCTGCCTGGCCTTATGGCTGACAGATGTTAGTCTGCTTCAACAAGAGTTGTGATTCTGGAAAAAGTTACACCACACTGTGCTGCACGCTGCAATTATCTTCTCTGTGTAAAGAAACATCTCATACATCATCACTCAACAAGACATAAGCAAGTGCCCCGCCCTGGATTACAAAGCCTTTGATAAACCATGTCGCTTAAATCTGCTATCTGCTTATTGTGTGCTGCAGTGTCTTCTTTTTATTGAACATTTTAACAAACATTTTGCATCCATCTGGTATACATAAATCAAACCCCTCCAATAATAAATCCTCAGATTACGATTGACATCTTTCCTCAATCTTTGTGTTGTTTTGATGTTATGATAAAATGTTATGTTGTATGTGATGTTGTATTTTTTCTTAATTGTATCGTAAGACTTTTGTATATTGTACATGTTTTTTTTTGTTTTTTTGTTTTTTGTTTCGTAATTCTCAGCTTTTTTTTATACATCATGGCCAGGGGACTACAGATGAAAACTAGCCTAAGTGTAATCATGTGTTTTATGAAATTGCACTGTCCTCTTTTAAATAAACTAATAAATAAATAAATAATCTTTCATCTTGGATCAGATATAAAATAACTTTTACATTTTTATATACTCCAATAAAATTGTGCAACTGAAATAGCAGTCATCCAAAAATGATGACTAATCAAACAGCAATTTGTTCCAGTGTAGCAAAATTAGAGAAATAAAAAATAATAATATTCATAAAAGAAAAACAAAACAATAAATCAAATTAGAAATAATTATAATAATAAAAAAAAGACTAATTTTTCAACTTCTGTAGCTATGAACCAGGGTACTTTTCCTTCTAATGATGGACATCGCAGATAAAGTCAGACCTAATTGGTTTTATGTACACTACCCAATTTTTGCATCCATCTGGTATACATAAATCAAACCCCTCCAATAGTGCATCCTCAGATTACTACTTGACATCTTTCCTCAATCTTTCATCTTGGATCAGATATAAAATAACTTTAAATTTTTATCTACTCCAATAAAATTGTGCAACTGAAATAGTAGTCATCCAAAAATGATGACTAATCAAACAGCAATTTGTTCCAGTGTAGCAAAATTAGAGAAATAAAAACAATAATATTCATAAAAGAAAAAAAATTTGAAATATTTCTAATAATAAGAATAAAAAACAACATAACTTTTCAACTTCTGTAGCTGAACCAGGGTACTTTTCCTTCTACATCTCAGATAAAGTCAGACCTAATTGGTTTTATGTACTCTACCCAATTTTTCCATATTCTTTTAAATCTGTCCTCCTGCAGCCTCACGGAGAAAGTTAACTTTACCATCACATAAATATTATGTATAACCTCGACCAGTGCTCTGCAGCGCTGCAGTGTTTGAGTCAGCTGGCCTGTCAGCAGCATTCCCAAGTGGAGCAACAGTTTGCCTGCTGTGGTTGGTGTGTTGCTGCTAATGTTGCTAATGATCCCCACAATGGAGCAACAAGGACTGGAGCTGAGTCATTTCATTTACAGTCAGCTGGAGAGGGATGAGAGCCAGGGGAGAGGCCGGTCCCCACACGGCTCCCACCTCCCAGACGACAGTCCTACGGGGACGGGAGGTGTTCCTCCTCAGCCCGGAGCCTTCTGATACTCCCTCATGCTGGGATCCATGGTGTGTGTATGTGTGTTTGTGTGTGAAACAGGGGCACACACAAACTCAGGACACTAATAACTGAACTGCACTTCCGAGACTAAGACACTTTACAACCATTTGCATTATTCAGCCTGTTTATTTTGCCTTTTATATGTTTAGTCTGCATGTTTTTTTAGCTTGTTTTATTTCTATTCTGTATATATATATATATATATATATATATATATAGCTGTGTATGTGTATGTGTATGTGTATATTTGTTTTAAACGAGGGTTCTGAGAGAAAAGTAATTTCAGTTCTCTGTATGTGTACAGTACAGGCCAAAAGTTTGGACACACCTTCTCATTCAATGCGTTTCCTTTATTTTCATGACTATTTACATTGTAAATTCATCAAAACTATTAATGAACACATGTGGAATTATGTACTTAACAAAAAAGTGTGAAATAACTGAAAACATGTCTTATATTCTAGTAAGCAAAGGGTGGTTACTTTGAGGAATCTAAAATACAAGACATGTTTTCAGTTATTTCACACTTTTTTTGTTAAGTACATAATTCCATATGTGTTCATTCATAGTTTTGATGCCTTCAGTGAGAATCTACAATGTAAATAGTCATGAAAATAAAGAAAAACGCATTGAATGAGAAGGTGTGTGTCCAAACTTTTGGCCTGTACTGTACATGTGCAGCAGAACTGACAATAAAGTGACTTTTGACTTGACACATTTCCCACAGTGGGCACGTGGGCGCGCGGTAGGCGTGCACCATGCATGGCGGCATTAAGGAGAAAGAGAATTTTCCCGCTAAGAAAGGGGGGGAAAGGGAAATGCAATGACAGTAGATCATTAGAGTGGGATTGCCTGCAGCTTGCTAATTTATGCAAATTAATTTCTTGGCTGATGTGAGAGGCGAGGGAGCGGGCGCCACTGCTCGCAAAAGCAAAGCAGTCAACACGGAGGTTAAACTGCCGCAGCGCTTTGGTGGTCTGGAAAGTTTAGCGGCGTAAGCCAGGGAGGGCTGTGGTGAACCGAGCAACAATGACAAAGAAACGCAGACTGTGCCAGCCCTCTTCCTGGCAAGGCGGGCAGACAGGCAGCCAATCAGCACGGCGCTGGCTCTCGGCTAGGCGAATGGCATGGCACGCTGGCCCTCTCGTCGCCCCGCCTCCACCTCCCCACTGCACTGCAGCTGCCCAGAATGATTTTATAAACATTTTGCCAGTGGATCAATACCTGTATTGATCAACCATTGTGAGAGTGATCCGTCTAAAACCCAAGAGCAGCCTAGAGCTCAGAGATGGGAGGAGCGAAAAGAGAGAGGCTGCAGAGAGGATGGAGAAAGAGAGAGAGAGTCTGCAGCCACAGTGAAAGGGAGAAGAGGTACAAGGGAAGAGAAGCGAATCTGAGAGAGAAGCAGACGAAGCAGAGCTGAAGGCAGGTGGGGAGGCAGGTTTCGGACAACGCTGCCAGGCCGCTGGGATTGGGCACAAACCTGTGGTAATTGCTTTCTCATTAAGAGAGGGAGGGTGAGGGCGACTAATGACTACTGCTTTAAGTATGCGGGTAAGTGACAGATGGAGAAATAGTGCGAAGAAATGTGTATGTGTGCAAGAAAAGGGGCTGATTCCCAACACCTGAGGTTGCTAATGCCTGCACTGGTTTGGCCTGCTACGTAGCACTGACAGCTACATTGTTGCATGTGTGTGATTGCATGAGGTTCAAAGGGAAGATGGAGGCGGGGGGGCGTGCACGAGAAACTATTATACTGCTTTATTTATTTATTACTGATTATAATTTGGTGTTTTTTTTAGGTTTCGTCTAGAAAACACAGCCTCCAAGTGAAGTAGCTGCAGTGTCAGAGATGTGCAGTTTACCTTGGTGACAACATGGGACAGAGAAGGCCCAGCTCATGCTGCGCTCACAACGGGAAATTCCTGAGAAAATCAAAGACAGAAAGACCCTGGATACAAAGATCCATGAGAAGAATATTCCTGATCAAAGTTGGATTATATTCCAACACAGATGTCAAGCTCAGAGATGAAAATGGCAACAAGATGGCAGTAAACTGAGGCAAATAACAGCTTGTTTCTTGTTTTGAACTCATGTGGATAAAGCTAGCTGTGGGATGTTTTTACTTTTTTTTTTACAATTCGTTGGATTGGATATAATTTTTGTTTTGTGTGTTTTGAATTTTGCTGGAATTTTACTGCACAGATGAGTGACTGGAGCTCTCAATAACAGCGACGAAGGGCTTCGATTCAAGGCCCCAAGCTGCTCCGCTGCACTGGAGGAGGAGTCAAAATCCCTCCAATGCTAAAGGGAAATCAAGTTTCCATTGATTGATTTTAAATGTGACTTCCTTGTGCATATATGTGGATTTGAGGGACAATGGGGACAAACTGTGGGGGAGTACCTCCACGTCCATTAACTCATTTTCACTGTGGAAAACGGAGAAAAAGCCCTGAAATCAACATGTGGTTGATTAAAAAGACGATTGTGTAACAAGGACAAAAGCACCTGCATACAGTTTTGTTCAATAAACTGTAAAAAGAAAAAAAAATTAAACACTATTGTGCGGTACACAATGCAAATGGCTCCAAGTGTGTGTGGCATGCAAGAACGCATTGTGTATGTTTGACAGCTGTGACAGTTCGTATACAAGAGAATAATGACCAGAAATTACACTAATTGCACTTGGATTTTGGAACTTAACTGCCTTTTTCAAATTAGGAAAAAAACAACAACAAGAATGCAATAAGTTTTCCAAAGATTAAATAAGTTAAGATTGATTTATTCTCTCTCTCGCCAAACAAATGAGGCAAATTGAGGCCGTTTCAGATACAAATATAAGCTCATTTTGATGCATTTTATCACTTTTCCAATGCAAACGAACTCAAAACTCAACATGAATTGATATAAAAGGTGAAATCGGGTCACAGCTTGTGACTCAGAGTTACATCCTTGTACTTCACTGACTAGAAAGACAAATGTGGCTCAGCTACAGTGGAGCTAATGGTAACCACGGAGACTCAATTGGTGTTTAAGTGAAGAGAAGAAGATAAACATCACAGTATTCTTTCATTAAAGTTGATCAACGTACACAACGCACAGATTATGAGCTCGCTGCAGGAACAGCAAACATGCATTTTTCTCATTATCACCGACTGGTAAACTATAAGGAGTCGGCTGTAGAAGGCTCTTTTTCAGCTCGAGGTTCAATAGAAATGAAACATATGAGAAAATCAAATGGATATCTGATCCGGATTTACAAAAACCCTGATCAGATGGGATTAATATGGACAAATATGCCAATAATATGTGCTCATAAAGGGGCTCAGATGTTGGTAAACTCAATGTTTTTTTCCCCAAAGACAAAATATTACACTGACTGAAAAGAAACTTTCACACTCTAATCATGCGGATGGAGTTTGTAGCCTGGAAATCAGACTCAGGAAATCAGAAACCAATGGCAGGAAGAATAATGGAAACCAGTTTGTGGTGGAAATGAACCAAGCTGAAAAATACACGCCATCTTTAGTTTGTGTCTTTTTTGTTGGTCATTTCACATCTTTTTTGTTCATTTTGTGGCTTTTTTGTTCAATTTGTGGTTTTTTTTGGCAATTTGTGTCCTTTTAGTGGTCATTTTTACATACATTTTTGGTCAGTTTGTCTTTTTTTCGTCATTTCACATCTTTTTTGTTCATTTTGTGTCTTTTTAATGGTAATTATATGTCTTTTTTGGTCATTTTATGTCTTTTTTGGTCAATTTGTTCAGTTTTTTGGCAATTTGTGTCATTTTAGTGGTCATTTTCACATATATTTTTGGTAATTTTGTGTCTTTTTTGATCATATTGTGTTGTTTTTGGTCAATTTGTGGGTTTTTTTTGTCAATTTGTGTCTATGCTGAAAAATACACACCAATGGTTGGCAGAGGTTAAATATGGCCGCCATTCTTCTCACACATGCTCTCATCTGTTTTGGTTAGCGTATTGATATTTTGGATTGTTTGTTCTGTGTATTATTTACAGTATTATATGGTCATAAAAGCCAAAGGTATGGAGAAACAGGCTCATTATTTTTGCCCATCAGGACAAATAACCAAAAGGCTGGATGGTTTTAAGCACTAATACTCAAGTCTCAATGGTTTTTACTAATATCATTGCCTCACTAATGTCTATATCAGCTTAATTTCAGGGAGATAAAGACTCTTAAGTGTTCTCACCTTACACAATGATTTAATTCATGTGCTATCAAAGCAGCACTGAGAGAGACACTGAATGATTTTCTTGTTTCCTTTCATCCTTTTTGTTTGATTCCAGCTCTCAAAAAAAAACAAACCCTTGGATGAGCGCCAAACCATAAATTAGGATCTTCATTAGACACATCAAATCTAAATTACTATTCAATTAACAGGCCAGTCAACCTGAACTAATCAACCAATTAGGCCGTGTGTGTTCACAGAAAAGCTAACAAAAGCGCACGAGTCCCCTGGGAAAGCAGTAAAACACTGCAGAAGAGTGACAGTGCAAATGAGAAGCAAGTGGAAAAAAAAGAGAAAGGAAGATGAGAAAGTGGCAGAGGATAAACTGAGATCACATCACTATTCACCCCTGTCACGTTTTGGGAAATGAAACTTCAAGTTACAAGAAATAATTAAAACTGGGGAGGAAAAAAAAAAAGAAAGGGCAACATCTGAAACGAAGGAGTTTAGAAGAGCTTTGATCAATCTGCATTGTAAATGGGTTTACTGTTCTCAGGTTAATGTTTATGACCAATGTTTTATGCTAATGAGCTTTGATTGAAAGGCATATTATTCCTCTGATGATAACTCACATTGTGTTAAAGAATCAGCGGGCACTGCTGGAAACTACATAGACACTTTAACTTAATTGATTAAAGAAATTGTGCCATTACTGATGATATTGAACAAAACGTTTGATATTATTTCTTCACTGACAGACAGAATTTGATGGTTTTCTTCTGCCTGAGTCTCTTTGTGCACTGCAAAAAAGGTGTAAAAGATAAAAACCATCTTGAAATGATCTTGGTTTATGGACAGATAATTTCACTTGACAAGGTTTCTTAAATTAAGATTATTAAATCTAGAAATAAGCATGTAGAACACTTAAAAAAAGAAATTAACTCTTAAAACAAGATAAGTTTTCTAACACTTCTAAATCTAATTGTTTTAACTTGGTAAGAAACAAATAATCATCAGGTCAATCTGCTCCGGGCCAGTTCATCTCTGCTTGCAGCTTTAATTTATCTTGTTTTAAGAGTTAATTTCATCATTGTGTCTTTTTAGTGGTCATTATATGTCTAT
Organism: Centropristis striata; assembly: GCF_030273125.1. Taxonomy (NCBI): domain Eukaryota; kingdom Metazoa; phylum Chordata; class Actinopteri; order Perciformes; family Serranidae; genus Centropristis; species Centropristis striata. Next base: position 1,808,768 of record NC_081518.1, read on the forward strand.
TTTTGTCATTTTGTGCCTTTTTTGGTCAATTTGTGTTTTTTTTTTGTCAATTTGTGTCATTTTTACATATATTTTTCGTAATTTTGTGTCTTTTTTGATCATTTTGTGTCTTTTTTGGTCAATTTGTGTTTTTTTTTGTCATTTTGTGTCTTTTTTGGTCAATTTGTGGTATTTTTTGTCAATGTGTGTCATTTTAGTGGTAATTTTTACATATATTTTTGGTAATTTTGTGTCTTTTTTGGTCAATTTGTGTGTAAAATAAGAAATGAACCCTTAAAACAAGATAAATCATCTAACACTTCTAAATCCAAAGTTTTTTAAACAAATAATCATCAGGTCACTCTGCTCGGGCCAGTTCATCGCTGCTTGCAGCTTTAATTTATCTTGTTTTAAGAGTTAACTTCTTATTTTAAGTGTACAACATGCTTATTTCTTTCTTCTCTAACTATCTTAATTTAAGAAATCTTGTCAAGGTAAATTATCTGTCCATGCAGCAAGATCATTTCCCTCAGATTTACTGTTTGATCTGGTTTTTAGACACCTTTTTCTGCAGAGTGAAGGATAGAAATGCACATTTACCAACTGTGACTAGTAGAAAACTAGTCAGAAATGCTGTCACATAGTGTTGTCTGCAGCTCGTCTTTGCTGAGTGCTGCTGCAGAGTGAAAGGCTGTGTGATGCCCCATCCAGTGTGGTGCTGTAGGGCTGCTGGGACATGTGTGTTGAACATACCTTAGAGCCTCAGGAGGTCTGGTAGGCAGCACAGGCTGATCAAACGTCTTCTTCACACAACACAATGCAACCTAAGAGGCAAACAAACACACACATTACATTACATACAGAGTACAGCCAGGAAAAAGGAGGATTTTTCTGTTTTTTTAAAGAAATTTCTGCTCTGGAGTCCATGAAACCATCTGAAACATGACTTCTTCATGACGTGAAGACATAAAAATGAAGCAAAATTGAGTTTCTCCATCAGCTTCCAAATAAAGTTCTGGCTTGAAACTACATGCCAGATTTTTTTTAGCCAAGTACAACCAGAGATATTGTCAAATATATGTAGTATAAAATATAGAACTAGATATTATCCTCATTTTACCTGTTATGTGTTATATATGCAACCTGTATTCATATTTGCAATGTTTAAAATTCTGTGTTTTGAAACATTATTTTCAAGATCAGATTTTATGTTTCCTTTGTTTCTTTTGGGTTCAAAATTTTGATCCAGTAAGTCAAAGTTTTAAAAATGAATCATCAGGACATATAGGTTAGGTTGCGCTGAAAAAACTGATAGCAACATGGCATGGTGAAGATTTTTTAACAGATTTTTTAACGGACATAATAGCCGAAGATTTCAGAGGGTTAAAAACCATATTTTTTAACATAAAGGAAAGAAATAATCCTGATATGACTCTCTTAAACATGTTTTTTTTGTATTGTGACAGAGACACATACTGAGTGCGCTGCAAAAAACATGAAGCTTACCAAGAATTTTCTTCTTCTATCTAGCAATAGTATCTTAATTATATTGTTTTGAGTATCATTTACCTACAGACCATAGCTTTATGTGCTTATTTAATTATCTTATTGTGTAAAGACTTGTTTTTATGATTGACCTTGTGAGCTTTTTCGTGCTTTTCAAGCTATTCAACTGTTGAATATGGTGAGTTTTTACCTAAAATATTGGCTCCAGTTGAGAGTTTTAGTTGCATGTAGTTTAGATGATATTTCAAAAGCATTTTCTACCAAAAAGTGCTTGTTTCAAGTATTTCTGGCTTATTTTAATGTCACTACAGTCGGGCTTTTCAAGCCACAATTGCTCAAAAAAAGTATATTTGGATTGTTTTTTCCAGTGCCTCGATATTTTTACTTATTTGTAGAATTCTTACAAAGAAACATTTACTTACTGCACTGGCAGATAATTTGACTTGTTTCCAGCATGTATTTGTTTAACCCTTTATCGGGCGAAGAACCGTATTTGGTAACTTCAGCGAATATCCAAAATGGGGTCCCCATGTCTCTCTGTGAGGTCGTAGGACCACATGGATTTCTTCCAGCTAATCAGCAAATCAGAGTTAATATTTCGAGAAAAAAAGTTGAAAATTTACTAGATTAAAGTGGCAAATCTACAAGAAAAAAAGTCACAAATTTAAGAGATTTAAAGTGGCAAATCTGTGCGAAAAAAGTCGCAGATTTATGAGAAAAAAATGGGAAAAAAGCTACTTTTTTTCTCGCAGATTCACCACTTTAACTTTCATAAATCTGCACATTTTTCTGTCGTAGATTTGCCACTTTAATCTCGTAAACTTTTTTCTCAAAATATTACTTACCCCCCTCCCCCTGGTCCGTATTTTATTTCATTTTTTTACACATTCTGACAGTATGTAATATCCTCCAATATTCTCTAGGGTTGAAATTTGGAATTTGCAAGTATTTCAATGAGTGTCCTATTAAGGGTTAAAGAATTCTTACAAAGAAACATTTACTTACTGCACTGGCAGATAATTTGACTTGTTTCCAGCATGTATTTGCTTAACACTTTATCGGGCGAAGTATTTGGTAACTTCAGTGGATATCATGGTCCCCATGTCTCTCTGTGAGGTCATAGAACCTCATGGATTTATTCCAATTTACTAGATTAAAGTGGCAAATCTACAAGAAAAAAAGTTGCAAATTTAAGAGATTTAAAGTGGCAAATCTGTCCGAAGAAAGTCGCAGATTTACGAGAAAAAAATGTGAAAAAAGCTACTTTTTTTCTCGCAGATTCACCACTTTAACTCTCATAAATCTGCACAAATAAGTATATTTGGATTTATTTCAAGACATCATTGGTTTTTCCAGTGCTGAGACATGTTTTACTTATTTAAAGAATTCTCACAAAGAAACATTTACTTGCACTGGCAGATAAATTAACTTGTTTCCAGCATGCATTTGCTTCATTCTAGTTATTTATTTCTTATTTTTGTCGGCTGGTTTGCAGTGTGGGCCATCTCCAGCCCTTTCAGCCCTTTCAGCCCTTTCAGCCCTTCACATCTAAAGGTCTCAGATGTGACGGCGCTCCAGTTCAGGCCAAAGGGGGTTGTAAAGAGGAGAACACCATTATTGTACTAGTAAATGTCAGAACAACCCCGTCTAATTGTGCCATTACTAATTCATGTTTATTAATGCAGTGATGTATGATGGCTCTGCAGACAAACCCAGCCTGTCTGTGCTGTCATGTATGGCTCATTCTGTGCAGCTGAGGGTGTGGCGGCCATGCTGCATGTAGTGACAGTGCCAAGTGGTGTGTGACTTTAACATGAGGAGGAGGAGGAGGAGGAGGAGGAGGAGGAGGGAGTTGACTGATGGAGCTGGTGTCTCTTCTGCTGCTGCTGCTGGCCCCGTGCCAGGGCCCCTGGTTGGTCCCCAGTGCCCCAGCCCCTCACTACCCCAGAGCCTCTGGGCAAGTACCACAGTTATTGTTTTCACTGCCAAGCAATTAGCAGCACTTAAGATTTATTTAGTCATGCTCTAATGTGTGGTAATTAGCTTGGGGCCCAAAACAAGCTGCTTCATCCCGTCACCTTGTCGCTCACATCACAGCAATGCATCAGCAGGAGACAGTGAGGGAATGTGAGGGAAGGAAGGAAGGAAGGAAGGAAGGAAGGGAGGAAGGAAGGATCAAATCAAATCAAATCAAATCAAATAGTCTTTGAAGTGCGTAGTTATGATGACAATCATAACACAAACAACATGAGTAAAAACATTTAAAAAATACGGAGCTAAACAAGGACAAACGATGTGAAAAAAAGGACGTGTGATGTAATAAATACGTATAAAAATAAATAAATGGCTAGTGAAAATGCTATAATTTATAGATGAGGTACATATAAAGGAAGGAAGGAAGGAAGGAAGGAAGGAGAGGAAAGATGGAAGGAGAGGAAGGAGAGGAAAGAAGGAAAGAAGGAAGGAGTGAAGGAAGGAAGAATAAAAATAAATAAATGGCTAGTGAAAATGCTATAATTTAAAAAAAAATTAAAAAGGAAAGAAGGAAGGAGAGGAAGGAGAGGAAGGAAGGAAGGAGAGGAAAGAAGGAAGGAGAGGAAGGAAGGATCAAATCAAATCAAATTAAATCAAATCAAATAGTCTTTATTGTCATTATATAGTTCACTATACAACTAAATTGAAAGTGCTGCTGCATAAAGTGCGTAGTTATGACAATCATAACACAAAACAACATGAGTAAAAACATTTAAAAAATACCGAGCTTTTTTTTTGTATCCTAAGACTACTTTCAGCGGAGTTAGGAGTGTCAGGTGTGAATAAAAAGATTGTCATTTTGTGCTCACTTCAGGCTAAACACTGTATAGCAACTTCCTGGAAGTTAACCTATGCCACCAAGAAGAAAATACAGAGCTTTTTTTTTTTTTAGGACAATTTATTGAATATCTTGAAAGTCACCGATCAAGATGTTGAACACTTGAAAAGGACAATGAAGCGTATGAAGAAAATGTAATATTCAACACAGCAGCTACATAAGAAATACAGGGTTGTAATTATTTTTTTTTATCTATTGTTTTTGTTTTATTTTGTTTTGTTCTTTGTTTCAGTGGTTATTGGTCTTGTCTTTTTCTTATCTAAGAACGTGGGCATGTAAACCCTCATTAATGTATGTGTCATGTTAATTCTAAAAACCCAATAAATATGAATAAAAATAAAATAAAATAAATACCGAGCTAAACAAGGACAAAAACGAGAACAAGGACGTATGATGTAATAAATACGTATAAAAATAAATAAACGGCTGGTGAAAATGCTATAATTTATAGATGAGGTACATATAAAGGAAGGTAGGAAGGAAGAAGGAAGGAAGCAGGAAGCAGGAAGCAGGAAGCAGGAGGGTGGGGGTGGTGGAGCAGAGCTAGAAGGATTACAAGAGCACCAGTCCAGCTCTGTGGATCAGCACTTTTTAAGAGATCTTCAGGGGCCTGTTGGCTGAACGCAGAGCAGGAGGAAAGGGCAAATACAGCCCAGTTACACTTTTATAGAATGCTTTGTGGAAAAACACCCCTGACACACACCTCGCTCTGGCAGCTCGGTCTGTCATATGGCCCAGGGGGCTCCGCTGGCCGGTCACATGACCACTGTAATGACCTGAAAGGGCAGCTTCCTCAACAAGCTCAGGCCCCTCCCACTGGCTGGCTGGCTGGATGGACTGCTCTTTGGGAAAATGCAGTTTGGGTCAGTGCATAATGAGTGATGCATTTGGCCCTAAGGCTGGAATAGAAAAAAAGAGAAACACGATGTAGAAACCAGGCCAAAGAGATTATGCAAAAGCTGCCAAGGAGGCTAAAACAAAACAAAAAGATGTCAGCCAAATGCTCGTTTCTCTACTGTTGTTGGTGCATAATGCTTTTGGGAAAGAGCTCAATAAAACACATGATATGAACGTGCAAGTTATGTCATAAATGTGTTCTAGGTGCCTCTATTAACCCATAAGAACCCAGACCCAGTCATCTTTAAAGGAAAATGATGGGGGGTATACTACAGACCAAGTGGACCACATAGAACACATTTAAAAATAATAATAAATAAAAAATACTACACCTAAATGTCAAAGATCTGTGATGTGACATAAACGTTACATTGGGCGTTTATGGTATTTGTGTTAAAATAAATAAATGAGACATTTTCTACTTACAGAAACACAAAGTTGACTTTTTCTTTGCATCTCCACAATATTTATCAAAATTGAGACATTAATAATGCTGTTTAACAACAAATTATCACACATTTTCAGATTTGTTTTTAAGTAACAAATTAATAATAAATAAAAAAACAAATAACCATTTGCCTTGTTATTGCATCTCCATAACATATATCAAAATTGCAACAACATGGTCTCACAGGAATCCGTGGAATAGCCACGGAATCACTCAAATTTCCGTGAAACTGACACGGATTTCGCTACAATGCAAGTTAATGATATTCGGATTTCCATGGATATTTGTTCCTATTGGTTTGTTCCAAGTCACGTGACTTTCAAGGTCCCGGCGGTCAGAACAAAAAACATGGCGGACAGTTCTCTCATTTTTAGTGAAAAAAATCAATATTTTGACTTAGTTTTTGCATAAAAATGGATTTTGATCACATTTCTAGCGAGAAATATATGTTTTATTTTCTAAATATTCACTCAGTGAATGTACATAATCACTTTGTATGTTAGAATAGCCACGGGATATTAATATAATATAATCCGTGTCAGTTTCACGGAAATTTGAGTGATTCCGTGGCTATTCCACGGATTTTGAGTTAAGCAAATCCAGGGCTATTTCACGGATTCCTGTGAGACCAGGTTCCAAAATTGTGACAGGAAATATGGTCAGAACAAGTTAAATGCAATACAGGATGCCCTATTAATGGGTTAGACTTGTTAAATGGGTTTAATCTTAGATTCTAGACCATTTAAAGTGTTTGTTAGAAGGTGTCACCATAGGTTCTTATGGGTTAAGAGACAGAAGTTGTGCGATAAGAGATTCATTGATTTTATTATGTGTTGCTGTGTGATGTTTGGTTCTGTGGTTGTGTGTTTCCTCTGGGCTGTGTGCACTCAGACACCAGGACCTCACGGTCAATCTCACATGTGTCAGCTGCAGTTTGGTCCTTAATACATTCACATACCAGCCAGTGGTGATTTTCTAACCATTGTGGTCAAAGCATGAATTAAATATTGCATTCAGGGAACACCAGGCTACCGCAGAATAACAAAAATCCAAGTCAGCGTTGGTTTAACCACTCCACGTTTCCATTAAAGCACGTATAGAATAAAGGACCACTGCCTTTTTGAATAAATATATAAATATAGAGAGAGAGGCTTCAGAATTGAGGAGAATCGATGTATGGAGTGTTACAATATCTACTGCACAAGAGAAAAATTCCTTTTTTAAAAGGCAACAATACAGAGAGTCAAAGCAGCAGCTCACTGAAAACATGTGAGCAGATGAAGGTCAAAGGCAGGTTCAACTGCATATGCACATCTTATACATATTCATAAACAAAACCCATCAATCTTTGCAGCTAGGAGGGGGTGGGATGAAATTTGAAAAACATATTAAAAACAGCATGTGGAGAACTACACAGCGCAGGGTTTTGATCATAAGAAAACGGCGAAAAACTGCTGATGCAAGACATCAGAGTAGCCATTTTTGTGTTTATTGTTCGGCTGCTAGATGCACTCTAATCATGGCAGAAACTGGGCCTCCTCATGGAACTATCACCTCAAATTGCTATGCAGCAGTGTGGAAGGGCTTGGTGCTATAAATGAAATATCACTTTTCATTTTATCTCCAGGGGCAGCGTGATGCTCCCAACCAATCAAAAACCCCACAAGCCAACCCTTGACCTTTTTCATCTCAATATGACTACCATTATCTTGCAGAAAATTAGAAGCGTCTCACTATTGTTCGGTAGCGACAGAGGGGGGGGTGGAGGTTATTTAAAGATAAATGCTCCGGTGTTCATGATCCATGCGGCAATCACACGGCACCAACACGGAGCAGAAACATAGAAACATGTCTGCAGGAGCCGTGGGGCTGCATCAGTGCACACACACACACACACACACACACACACACACACACACACACACACACACACACACACATGCACACACACCAATGCATGGGTGTTGATTGTTGGGTGCTGATGTAGTTGTGCGTCGGCCTAGTAAAGCTGTCTGTCGGCGCTGGGCGAGCAGGTTCCTGCAGAATGCTTTAGTATTATGATGTGAGTAGTAAAATGAACTGGTTTAATGCACTATTTACAGCTCGCATTTTGAAAAGGAAAGCCAGATGATTATACAGCTTTGATATCAGTGGTCTCCATAGGCAACTGGATCACTGCTGGCTGTCTTATAAACATGAGGAGTGAGAGGGATAATATCCTCCTGGTAACAAAGCCATTAGGTGACGAATGTGAGCAGAGCTGATGTACGACGCAAATGACATGACGACGTGATGCTGTGGGTGTGAAAGCTAGCCGAGCATCCGTTAGCCTTTTTGTACACGCTCCTACACACACACACACACACAAACACACAAAACACACACACACAAAACAGACATACAGTAAATCAGAAACACTTCTTGGTTTAAGCATCTTTTTTACTTTCATGTGTCAGTCTGAGCAATATTTTTGAGGATGAACAACATATTTAGAAGCTAAAACCTAACAAAACCATAAAACTAGAGACTAAAAACTAAAACAAGACTATTTAACGTTTCAATTAATGTGAAAGGTTTGTATGACAACAGCTAGAAAATCTTCTATTTTCTATCTTCTTCCAGCTTCTTTTAAAAGCAGTAGTTAGCCATATGTTTAAACAAGTGTACAGGTTAAAAAAGATAGTTAACATGGTTTAAATAAGAATCATCTTAGAGTATGGTTATTTTGATTAAATCCTCTTCTCTTTCATGTGTCAGTCTGAGCAATATTTTTGAGGATGAACAATATGATTAGAAGCTAAAAATCTAAAATGCTTCAGTCTAGGGCTGCAACTAACGATTGTTTTCATTATCGATTAGTCTGTCGATTATTTAATCGATTAGTTGTTTGGTCAATGAAATGTATAAAAGTATCAATGAGAGTTTCCCAAACCAAAGAGATATTCAGTTTATTGTCATAAAGGAACAAAGAAACCAGAAATATTCACATTGAAGAAGCTGAAATTAGAGAATTTTGACTTATTGTCTTTAAAAAAACTGCTCAAACCAATTATTCAGTTATCAAAACAGTTGACGAATAATTTCATGATCAATTATTGTTCGATTAATCGAATAATTGTTGCAGCTCTAGTTTAAGCATCTTTTTAAAATCTCTTTCATGTGCCAGATTTGAGCAATATTTTTGAGGATGAACAATATATTTAGAAGCTAAAATCTAACAAAACTATAAAACTAGCAAACTATTTGAGACTATTTTACGTTTCAATTAATCAATTAATGTGAAAGGTTTGTATGACAACGGCTACAGAAAATCTTCTATTTTCTATCTTCTTCCAGCTTCTTTTAAAAGTGGTAGTTAGCCATATGTTTAAACAAGTTTACAGGTTAAAACAGATAGTTAACATAATTATAAATAGGAATCATCTTAGAGTATGGTTATTTTGATTAAATCCACTTTTAATTGTTCGATTGAAATATATCCTTCTGACTAATAATTGTCTTAGAATAGAAACAGAACCTATGAAACACATCTAAAACATGCTGCATGTGCCTTCTCTGGACTGCTGTTTTATTTAAAAATATCAATAAATCACCCTCAAAATAAAACAAACAAACTATTAGCTGTTGTGTTGATGAGTGAGATTCAGTTCTGACTTATTAGTGGAAGCATTCCACTATTTATTCTCATAATCAGAGCATTATTATCAGCAAACACAAGACATTGCCAAAACCACATGATACCAATTTCTGGATGTTCTCTCATAATTTTGTAGTTAGCTGCCCTAACATTGGCATAATGAATAACAACCAATATGTTAAATGTGTGCACTGTTCAGGGCAACAATAAAACTGACCATGAATTTGCAGTAGTTCTGCAGAGGGACTTGCAAATGTCATAAAACAGCAGGAAATCGGCAGTTCTGCCCAACATATGCCAATAGCAGGATATGCTTCCTAAATAAGGGAATATATTAATATTTTTGTTCTTTTTTTCTCCACTTCCAACATTAGTTATTATCTATTATGATGCATGCATAATGTTGCAGGGGGTCACAGGATAGCTCTGCTTTAAATGTTATATTTCCATGATTGGTTCATTCTCTCCGTTTCCTGTTCATTGTGTGCCAGCAAACTCCATTGTCTGTGGCGAGGTTCTGCTCGGCCCTCAGAGGGGCCGTCCCCCCGGGACCACTGCATCTTTTATTAATCAGGGGCGCTGCGCCACAGCCCCGCTTATCTAATTTAGCAGCCCGCCTCAGATACAACTATGTTGGGCTTGGTGTGGAGAGGAGGGACAGGGGGCTGTGGGGGTGCAGTTAGGGTGGAGATGCGATGGGGGTTGGGGGTGCTTTCCTTCGTTTTTTATTTTTTTTTTTCCATATTGTGGGTGATGCAGGAGGCGGGGGGGGGGGAGACAGAAGGGAGGTAGCGACTTATGAGACACCTCGTCACCAAGTTTTAGGACTGAATCACAATACAGCAAATTACCTTCTGCTGACAAGAAAAAATGAGCATGGCCCCCATATGAAAAAAATAGGATTGTCAGGAAGAGGTGACACATTGATTGCTTAGTATGCGCATCCAGAAGGCTGGGGTTCACAGGCGGCCTCCCTATATATATGTAGAAGAGGTGCAGCAGTGCACAGCACAGCCATGAGGGGGGATGAGAAATTGAAATGCCATGTTAGATTGGAGTCCTTTCCTCAAGCCAATCTCTGCGGTCTCGCCCATATTACACCGCCATATCATACTACAGCTGCACGCTGCTGTTGTGAACATCCACCAAGCTTTATGTACAAACCTCCAGTGAAGAGACGACAGTGTTCTCTAACATTACTGCTCTGCAGGCTGTACAGCATATTATGCACCGTTTAAACCTCTCAAGTGTCTTTTGAATGGACATTATGTGACTTTTTTGTTCATGTTGTGTCTTTTTTGGTCAATTTGTGTCTTTTTTGTCAATTTGTGTCAATTTAATGGACATTATGTGTCTTTTTTTGGTCAATTTGTTTCTTTTTTTGTCAATTTGTGTCTTTTTATCATTTTGTGTCTTTGCCACCAAGCTTTATGTACAAACCTCCAGTGAAGAGACGACAGTGTTCTCTAACATTACTGTGCTGCAGGCTGTACAGCATATTATGCACCGTTTAAACCTCTCAAGTCCAGGAGATTCTGGTTCAACTTCCTATTTTATATATAGTTTGTGTCTTTTTTCTTCATTTTGTGTCTTTTGAATGGACATTATGTGACTTTTTTGTTCATGTTGTGTCTTTTTTGGTCAATTTGTGTCAATTTAATGGACATTATGTGTCTTTTTTGGTAAATTTGTGTCTTTTTTTGGTCAATTTGTGTTGACAAATTGAACAGTGAAGAGACGACAGTGTTCTCTAACATTACTGTGCTGCAGGCTGTACAGCATATTATGCACCGTTTAAACCTCTCAAGTCCAGGAGATTCTGGTTCAACTTCCTATTTTATATATAGTTTGTGTCTTTTTTGGTAATTTCAAGTCTTATTTTCTTCATTTTGTGTCTTTTGAATGGACATTATGTGACTTTTTTGTTCATGTTGTGTCTTTTTTTGTCAATTTGTGTCTTTTTTTGTCAATTTGTGTCTTTTTAGTGGTCATTTTCACATATATTTTTGGTAATTTTGTGTCTTTTTATCATTTTGTGTCTTTGCCACCAAGCTTTATGTACAAACCTCCAGTGAAGAGACGACAGTGTTCTCTAACATTACTGTTCTGCAGGCTGTACAGCATATTATGCACCGTTTAAACCTCTCAAGTCCAGGAGATTCTGGTTCAAATTTGTCTAGCTACTTCCTATTTTATATATAATTTGAAATGTTGCAAATGTGACCAAAGGTGTCAAATCTACCATATAAGAGGGTTCCATCCAGTTCTATCATTTGATACTAAATCTATTTGAGCTTGTCTCCAGTTTTACTTGGTATATCATCATCAAACTGAAACTGGCCTCATGGAGTTTACAGCCAGAACTTTAGAGGTAAATTCACGGTAATTATATGCTTTTTTCTTTTAAACGTCTGGATGTGATGGAGAAGTCGTGCTTCTGCGCTTTTGGTGACTCCAGAGGGTTAAAAGTGTGGTGGATAGGGTTCTCATAAGTATCGATACTCAAAAAAGTATTGATACTAAAACGTTGTATCCGGATACGATACTCATTGTCAAAAGTATCGATGAAAAGTGTTATTTTCTCTCTTGAAGTCCCAGAATGAAGCAGAGAAAAGTGGACTTATTTATCAAGCTTGCCTAATATTGTGCACAGCATGCAAAATATTGTTCTAATCGTTATTGTTTATTGTATTTATTTATTTTCTGCACTACCTCAGACCTGAAGCTTGTTGTCATAATTGCAGTTTCTGTTTTTTATTATAAATATTTAACCTGTGGTTCTGTTCATTTTTACATGTTGTATTTTTCTTGTTAATAAAAATATTTCTGTTAAATTTTGGGGTAAATTTAAATTTGTTTTTATCTTGGTAAGAACCAAATAATCATCAGGTCACTCAGCTCGGGCCAGTTCATCACTGCTGGCAGCTTTAATTTATCTGGTTTTAAGAGTTAATTTCATCATTGTGTCTTTTTAGTGGTCATTTTTACATCTATTTTTGGTCAGTTTGTCTTTTTTGGTGATTTCACGTCTTTTTTTGTTCATTTTGTGTCTTTTTAATGGACATTGTGTGTCTTTTTTGGTAATTTTGTGTCTTTTTTGTTCATTTTGTGTCTTTTTTGGTCAATTTGTGTCTTTTTTTGTCAATTTCTATCAATTTAATGGACATTATGTGTCTTTTTTGTTAATTTCCTGTCTTTTTTGGTCAATTTGTGTCTTTTTTTGTCAATTTGTGTCTTTTTTTGTCAATTTGTGTCTTTTCAGTGGTCATTTTCACATATAACTTGGGTAATTTTGTGTCTTTTTTGATAATTTTGTGTCTTTTTGGGTCAATTTGTATTCGTATTTGTATATTCTCATGCAAACTACATCGACATGATTGCACACACGGCGAGCCCATAGTTACAGGATCACAAGCGGTGCAGAGACAAACACATTGGCCTCTTGCTCTTCCACCAACACTCATACAAACACATACACACTGACCAGATCACACCCCCCCGGGGCTGTGGGCCAGTGCTTGAGCGATGTCTCCCCAGGGGGCTGATATTTTATAGTTTGTGTCCATCAGTGGCGTAGCCCGGGGCGCCAGGGTTGACAGTAAGTGCTCTCAACACCGGTGACACTGATTCATCTGAGCCATGACACAGATGAGAGAGAAGGGGGAGGAGGGACACGCAGGGAAGAGCATAAAACACCTAGAGAGCACGCAGGTTACGGCTCCTGATTCTGTTTGTGTTGCCAGGTCCTGATGCTGAGGATGTTGCTCTGGAGTCCGTCTATTTATTGAAAATACACGTTTTATTTACAGTAATAACTTTATTTATATATGATATGTAGACAAGCTGAGAAAGCCAGTTGAAAGTTCAATCATAGGAGCTTTCAACCAGCTAAAACAAGTTATCCACCACTAGGTTTGTAACGATACTAAGATTTTCAACTCGATACCGATACTCAGGAAAATATTCGATACTCTATACCATTTTCGATGCCACAAGGAAAAAAACAAAGACCCTAAAATTTAACTGAAATATTTTTATTAACCCTCTGGAGTCCACCGGAGCACGACTTCTTCATTTATTGTAATTTTTTGTTTGTTTTTGTGTTATTATGTGGGGGTTTTTGTATTGTGTGTGTGGATTTTGTTTTGTTTTTATGCATGTTTTTTGTATTTTGTGTGTTTTTTGTATGTTTTGTGTTTTTATCTGTGTTTTTTGTCTTTTTTTGTGTCTTTTTTGTGTTTTGTGTTTTTTGTATATATTTTTTTTCCATGTTCTTTTGTGTCTTTTTGTGTGTTTTTTTTGTCCAAAATGTTGATCCAGTTTTATAATAAAAACAGTTGTGCAAAAAGAAACTGCAACTATGATAACAAGCTTCAGGTCTGAGGTAGTGCAAAAAATAAATAAATACAATAAACAATAACAATAAGAACAATATTTTGCATGCTGTGCACAATATTAGGCAAGCTTGATAAAAAATAACAATAACTTAACTTAACTTAATCCTTGGCTAGGTATCGATACTTTTGAAAATGAGTATCGTATCCGGATACAACGTTTTAGTATCGATACTTTTTTGAGTATCGATACTACTGAGAAAGAGGTAAAAGGGAAGCTGGGGAGAATGTATTTGTATTTTTCATGTGTGTGAGTAACTACCTTCTTGTTTTATATCTTTGCTGTTCACAGCAGGAATAGGAAACATAATAAATGTGATACCAGGCATTCTCAACTTTTCTATTTCTGTACCGAGCCCCTTAACCAAATTCCATAACTCTGTGTATAAGCTCAACCCCCCTGACAAAAACTACAAGCAGGCAACCGTAGGGGAAAACCGCAAATGAATCAATCAATAAAATCAATGGCTCTGTCTGAGGACATGTCCCGCATCAGCTGATAAGTGGTATAACCTCCCCCCCTCTTGTTCTAGTCGGCCCAGGGAGGGTATGAAGAGTCTGCACGGTTAGAAATAGAAGAGAGAAGAAGAAGAAGAAGAAGCTTTCCAGCACTGGGCTGCAAAAAAGGTGTTTAAAAACCAGATCAAACAGTAAATCTGAGGGAAATGATCTTGCTGCATGGAGAGATAATTTACCTTGACAAGATTTATTAAATGAAGATTATTAAATCTAGAAATAAGCATGTTGAACGCTTAAAATAAGAAATTAACTCTGAAAAGAAGATAAATTATCCAACACTTCTAAATCTAAAGTTTTTTTTTTTTTTTATCTTGGTAAGAAACTAATAATCATCAGGTCACTCTGCTCGGGCCAGTTCATCACTGCTGGCAGCTTTAATTTATCTGGTTTTAAGAGTTAATTTCATCATTGTGTCTTTTTAGTAGTCATTTTTACATCTATTTTTGGTCAGTTTTTGTGTCTTTTTTTGGTCATTTCACGTCTTTTTTGTCCATTGTGTGTCTTTTGAATGGACATTATGTGTCTTTTTTTGTCAATTTGTATCAATTTAATGGACATTATGTGTCTTTTTGTTCATTTTGTGTCTGTTTTGGTCAATTTGTGTCTTTTTTGGTCAATTTGTATCAATTTAATGGACATTATGTGTCTTTTTTGTTCATTTTGTGTCTTTTTTTGTTCATTTTGTGTCTTTTTTGACCATTTTGTGTCTTTTTTTGTCAATTTGTGTATTGTGTGTAAAATAAGAAATGAACCCTTTAAAACAAGATAAATTAACTAACACTTCTACATCTAAAGTTTTTTAAACAAATAATCATCAGGTCACTCTGCTCGGGCCAGTTCATCACTGCTGGCAGCTTTAATTTATCTTGTTTTAAGAGTTAATTTCTTATTTTAAGCATTCAACATGCTTATTTCTAGATTTAACAATCTTGATTTAATAAATCTTGTCAAGGTAAATTATCTGTCCATGCAACAAGATCATTTCCCTCAGATTTAATGTTTTATCTGGTTTTTAGACTAACCTTTTTAGCAGTGCAGCACTGGGCTGCTATTCGCTTTTTCAATTCAATTCTGCAAGGTCAGGGTGTTCTGCTCGTCTGTGTTTATGTCCATGTACTTCTCGTGCACTTATGTAAAATTTAAGCAACACGCTATTGTTCTAATATTACACAGAAGAAATATTCTAGGGCTGAAAAACAGCAGTTTGCAAAGATAAAGCTGTCTTTTAACATGCCTTTACCATATCTCCAAATATTGACTATTCATTTACACTGTCTGCAGTCTGTTGCTGCTTGATTCACCTAATAGAAGGATATTAACAAGGCTCCTTTGAGATTCAAGGACAAAAGCATTAAGAGGAAAGGGAAGCGAGGTACAGACGGTGCATTGTTTCCTTATGGCAATGGCATTGTACCATTACACAGAAGTCTGTTAGTGGTGGAGGTAAAGGACTTCTTGAGTGGCTTGGAGGAACATATGAATGTAAATAGATACAATCAAAGGAAAATCACAGATTGCTGTTTGTCTTTTTTTTGTCTATTTTTTTTTTCTAAGCTTAGTGCCATAATAGAAGAGCCATGAGACCTAACAGAGGAATTGCATGATCAAAAAACAGTTATTCTTAGTGTGTGGCAGGTAAATGACAGAAGACAACAAAGACGTCTTTGTTTGATCAAATACATTCAAAGGCAGATATAGGTAGTCAACAACCAATCAGTTACAACTGTCATGGGCTTGTTTATGGACTTCTACTGGCTTCAGTCTGACCATTATTCATAGACTGCAGTTTTAAATCTCAATATCCATGTGTAATTAGCAGGAAGTGCCCCACTTAGGATACAACAAATACGTCTTATTGCAGTTCTCTCCCATTGTCCTCTGATTTAGATAAAGCCTGTATGGTAAGGCTGTAAAAACTGTAAAAAAAAAAAAATGTTGTTTTTACGGTAAAAAAAACAGCAGCTGTGGTTGCCAGAACTTTAACGTAATAAATACGGTAGAAATATTACGGTAAAATGATAATAAGACTGTTGATTTCCTGTTTAAGATGGCCATTTAGTCCATATTTACCGTAAAAAATAAAAAGTTTTTCCATCAAAAGAAACGCTGTTCTGCCATATGATTGACATGAAAATACTTTATAAATGCTGCATGAATTAAAGATTTTTTACTGTTAAATATTACAGTATATTCATATTGGAGATATGGTGTTTAGTGCATTTAATAAATACAAAAATGATGGCTTGTATATATATTATGCAGCAAGCTAGTGCTAGCGTTAGCTGATATCACTGCATCCCGATCTGTTCTGCACATGTGCAAACGTTGCAAAAAACAAAACAAAGAAAAAAGAGCTAAGATGCTGAAATCAAGGCTTTAGAAAATTCCACAAGAGTCGACAAGAGTCCAAAGGGAGACGTCATGGTGACTACGTCCATTATTTATTTATTTAAAAACCAAGCAACGTTGAGCCCTGTTGTCAACTTCCCTCAAAAGTTCTGGCTTGTAACTCTGAGCTAGTTTTGTTTGATGATGATAGACTAAGTACAACCGTAAATAAGGTCAAATATATTTAGTCTCGAAATATAGAACTAGCTGGTATCCTCATTTTACTTCTTTTATGTAATATTTTCGACCTGTGTTGTTCTTCATTGAGCATGTGTGTTTTGAAAGTAAAAAACAACAACATTATTTTCTAAATCAGACTTTAGTTTCTTTTGGGGCTAAAATGTTAATCCAGTTAGTCAAAATGAATAAATAGGTTAGGTTGTGCTGAAAAAAATGATACCAAGACTGCATGGTATGTTTTTTAAGTGGAAAAAATATTTTAAATTTGTATGAAATAACTGAAAAATTGCCCAAAACTCCAAAGGGTTAAAATACAGGAGATTTACAGGAAAATACTAATACTAATACGGGAGGACGACGGGAAGGAAGGGTAAAATACGGGACTTTCCCGGCCAAAACGTACTTGACAGGTATGCAGCAAGCTAGTGCTAGCGTTAGCTGATATCACTGCATCCTGATCTGTTCTGCACATGTGCAAAAAACAAAACAAATGTGGTAAGAGCCAAGAAACCAAGGCTTTAGAACAGTCCACAAGAGTCCAATGGGAGACGTCATGGTGACTGTGTCTATTACTTTTTTATATCGTCTATAAATATGATAAACAAATGGCCGATGTTAGTACAGACAGTCTCAATAAATGTTACTTCCAATTGGAGGGATGGGAAGTGTTTGAGCGGGGAGGAGGGGGCCTGCAGACCCTGTAACACTCACTTAAGTTAAGCACTAGTCTGCCAGGCCTGCCGCCACACAGTAAAACTCATCTATAATTTGTGATGAGTGTAATGCCATCTCCACTTCATGATTATGTGATATTCCTCACCTCTGCCATAGCCAATGAGGCCATGAGCTGGCAGTCTTAATGAGGTGCCTCAGAGTTCAGCTTAGGGGAAGGAGAGGTGGGAAGATGGGTATAAGGAGGAAAAAAAAGAGGAGGATGATGGGGATGAGAGGTGAAGGCCTTCTGCAAGCCGGACACACTCATAATCACAATATTGGCAAAGAAAGTCAGATTTTTTTTAGCGTGTTTTGTGAACTATCGTCTCAATAAACTATGACGGAGTACAGTGTGCTTAGAGATTCTTAAAATCTGTCGAAAATTTAAGAGCACACAGAAGATTGCACTGCTCATTCTAATGAGACGTGGTCACAATAAAACAGCGAGAGGAAGTCATTAAGTCCTCGCTGAGAGATACAGACCCCCAAAACACTTGTTAAGGGAAGCATGGCATCCTGGTTTTGTGGAGGATTATGTCCACCGAGGAGCTCTCATGAGAGAGCCCCTTAGACTCATTTTCAGCCAAGTGAATTGCTGTGCTCTTATGGCTGCTCTAGATGTTATGAATAAGTAAATAACAACATTTTTCCAGTCGTTTAATCTCTGAGCACTGCAATTAGTAAGTCTGTAGTTTGTGCTGCCTTTTTTTTCTGCCCTTATTATTGTTATTGAAATGTCACGCTCTTATTTAGCTCAAGGATGAATAATAAATAAGCTATAATTACTGTCTTGAATGAGCCGACGGCTCGGCTGGGTCAATGGTAAAGGGAGACTTACCCCCCCACCTCCCATATAGTCTCTCTCTCTTCTTCCCCTTCTTCTCCCTCTCTCTCTTTAATTGGATCTTGTAATTAGTTTCTCTGATGGATCTGGGAGGTCTGAGGCATCCTCTACAACGTTCATTAGTGTTCTTGGAGGAGGGTGCAGCTTTTTAAAAGCTCTGCCTGCTCCGTCCCTCACATGTCATAACACTAGATATGATTCTGCCCAAATACAATAAGAGCACCATTTCCAGCCTGCATGGCTCAGGTTTGCTTATATATATATATATATATATATATATATATATATATATATATATATATAAACCAGCAGAAGAGAATAGCTCAGCCCAGCGTGGTGGGCCTTGAGGGAAAGGCCGTTCTTGTATAACACACAAGCAAATGCACTCTTTTTTTTTCATCCCAGTAATCTATTTAGGAGAATGTTTCCATAGGTGTGCTCCAGCTAAAGAGAATCTGATGCTGTTCATAAGAAGCCTGTGTGAGAGATTAAGATATTTCTTTAAAAAAGGAAGCAAACGACTATCAGACACATCTAGACGGAGCGTTGCTGCAGGTAGCAGAGCGATCGGAAATCTCAAGTAAAATGTCCTTCGGCTTACTATTAGAGAACTGACCAGCCTCTACAAATTCTTTTTTGAGATGCACATGTACTACACACACACATACACACACATACACACACACACAATGTTCAGACCTATAATATACAACCCCCCTCTAGCACCCCAACACCATTTCCCCCTTTTTCCTCTCCACCCTCCGCTGGCCAGGCTACACTAGACATCTCTCCCTAATCAGCAGCCTCGTCTCGCTCAGACTGGTTGCCATAGTAATATGCCGGCTGGTCGACATGGCAACCACTCTGAGGTCCACTATTAAATGAAGAAGAGTGGAGGGAGGGATAGGGAGAATGGAGTTGGGATGAGAGAGAGAGAGAGAGGGAGAACGAGAGAGACAGAGAGAGATTGTCCAAGATGGGGGAAGGGGTATCAGGGGTGGAGTGGTGGGGGGCAACAGAAAAAAATGAAAAAAAAAGGGGGAAAAAGCATAGAAAAATGAGTACGAGGAGCAGGGGAAGAAAAAGGAGGGGCAGCTGGAGGAGATAGAGAGCATCAGTGGTGTGTTGGAGCTACCTATTGCATGGCAGCGTATTAAAAGCTGCTGATACGTGTCGCTACAATGCCATTAACCTAATGCATGACGTCATTAACTTAATGCCTTACACTTATAAATTTATACACATGAAAAATGCATGTGCAGCCCGTCCCAATCTAGATAAAGCATCGTAAACTAATATCACATTTTAAGAGCTATACTTACAATATTATTGTCAGTCCACATCAGACATACCTGAGAAATAAATGTATGATATGGAGTCATTTTTACACCTATTTTTGGTCAGTTTGTGTCTTTTTTGGTCAATTTGTGTCTTTTTTTGTCAATTTGTATCAATTTAATGGACATTATGTGTCTTTTTTTGTTCATTTTGTCTCTTTTTTAGGTCAATTTGTGTCTTTTTTGGTCAATTTGTGTCTTTTTTGGTCAATTTCTGCCTTTAAGTGGTCATTTTTACATATATTTTTGGTCATTTTGTGTCTTTTTTGATCAATTTGTGTATTGTGTGTAAAATAAGAAATGAACCCTTAAAACAAAATGCCTTACACTTATAAATTTATACACATGAAAAATGCATGTGCAGCCCCGTCCCAATCTAGATAAAGCATCGTAAACTAATATCACATTTTAAGAGCTATACTTACAATATTATTGTCAGTCCACATCAGACATACCTGAGAAATGTATGATATGGAGAAATTAATATTTATAAAGTAAAAAAAAAGGTTTTATGGAGCTCAGACTCATAATTATGATGGGTGAAGGCATGTGAAAAGTTTATGTAAGACAAAGGGGGGTCACGTTCCTGCAAAACAGCCTGTAAAATATTGTTATGCTGAAGTTTTTCTGCCTCTTATGCTTTAAAAATGTGCTGCACCTCCTTCTCATTCGATTTAATGTGTCACACTGGATGGAATATGTAAAAATCTTTTTAAACAACAGCCCGGGCCCGGCGGTTTTTGGAGCCATTCTGTCACGGTGCCATCACTGGTGCACTCTTTCCAAAGTGAAGTGAGAATTCACCGGGGCACACATATCTCCATGTGTCTCGCCTGCGATCTACCTCAATCACTCTCTGCTCACCCCGTCTCCTATCTCGCTAACTCTCGTCTCATTTTTTACTTGCACCTCACCTATATCTTACTGTCTCCTGCTACCTACGGTGCATTTTTCCCCCCTTTTCTTTCCTCTTTGACTGGATCTCTCTGTCTTGCCTTCCCCCTGAATGTCTGATTCCTTAATGAATGAAATGCCATTCCATCAAGATGCCACCACAGCAGTGACACAAAATAGCATTTGTTGCCTTGTGTGTGAAATTCCTTTATGAATTGGAGCCCTCTCTTTTCTCCCCGGAGCGTCTTATGAAAGATAGCTAATTGCATGTCCGCATTGTGCCGTCAGTCCCTGCTTCCCTAGCGCACCATTCAGAGGCAATTAAAGTGAGCTTAAACAGAGTAAGAAAGTGCGTCATCCTCTTAATGCAATTAAGGAAGTGCGCACACAAACATGCAGTAATACGCTGAAACACAAAAACAGGAACATGTAGAAAGAATACAGAAAAAAAAAGGCAGTGGAAAAAGGTTAATTTATCAGGCAAGAAGCTCTTGGCTTCACTTTATCATATGTGACACTGAACCTCATGCAGCTGCATTCTCTTATATTTAAAAAAATATATAGGCAACTACAGATAAAACACATTTTCAACCATCTAAATCTGCTTTTAAAGCCCTTAAACACTATATAAAAGGAAGGTTTTGTGTCAAATACTTCCCCACATGCACAATAATTGGAGAGATGCCACCAAAAGAAGAACTTCAGCAGTAGTAAAACTGATGGATTGATAAATTGATAAACTTAAATAATGTAAATGTGACTTTTCAGAGCGCCAGTACATATGTACACTGTAGAAAATGTTTGTAGAAATGAGAGTAAAACACTGTCAAGTTGCATCAGAAATAGGGCGTAAAATTAAAAATTGTATATCACCGTAGTAGACACTTAAATCATAACATTATGTTAAATCACGTAAGTCAAAGAATAGCACAAAATTTTAACTTTTACTGTCATAAACTGTAGGAAACACACAGTTTTGCTGTAAAAAATATAACATTTTCATGTAAAGTTAATGGAGAAGTACCATGATGTCACTATGACACAATAAACCTAAAAATAACGGTATTATTCAGTCTAAATGATGTTTTTGATAATATTTATGTTTACATTTACAGTAGAAAACCCACTCAATGTATTTTTTACGGTGAAGTTCTGGCAACCAAAACTGCCGGTATTTATCGTAAATTAAACAGATCATTTTTTACAGTGTAAAAACCCAGCTAAAATATCTAATTATCTCATATTTAAATATAATAATCTGAAACATAGTTTAATCTTATTCTGATGTATGATATCCATGTTGTTTTCTAACATATGTTTCCTTGTGTTGGACAAATGATTTGTATAAATATATAAATATAGTTGCCTTCGATATGCAAGACCCCAAAAATCAACATATTTAAGCTTCAGTTTGTATACTATTTTAACTGTGTACTTCCTTTGACTAATAAATATTGGACCTGCAGGATATTTTTACATACTGATTTGATTTAAAGTGTTTCAGCCGTCCAATTAACAACTTTAGAATTACAGCAAATTTTCCAACGTTGAGTTATTAGTGTGGAAAGCTAACAGGCTAACAGGCTAACAGGCTGCTCGACTGTGTTGAGAAATGCTTTCCAAGCTTCTGCAGCACTAACACTGTTACAGATTTACTCTAAGAATAATCAAATCTACTAAACTAGAGCAGCACTTGGAGAGTGTAAAGCTCCGCCGAGGCCAAAGGTGCACTTCCAGGCTCCTCCGATGGTCCAATTTCCCAAGTTGGGAAGTCTTTCCTCTGACTTCAGTGTGTTAATGAGTTTCATGTTGGAAAGTGGAAACAACATGGACGCTACAAAGATGAGTTGTTTTTCTGCAGCTGCTGGACTTTTAAAGAAACACCAAGAGATCTGAACATATTAGCCCTGTTTTAGCCTCTCTTCACTGGTTACCAGTCCCTTTTAGGATTGATTTTAAGATTTTATTGATTACTTTTAAAGCACTTCATCGGTCAGAGCCCGAAAACTCTGGAATCAGGGTTCGTACGGGTGGTTGAAATCCTTGAAAATGCTTGGATTTTAATGTTGAATTTCAAGGTTTGAAAAGAGCTTGGATTTTGGATTAAGCTCTTGTAAATGCTTGAAATTCTTACTGTATTTCTCTTGCAATCTGACTATAGATAACAGCATTTTCAAAGGAAAAATTTAGGTAATATTTAAAAGTACGTCTGAATGAATTGACTTATTGGCTCAATTACCACATAAATTGAGTAAATGTAACTGAAATATTATGTTTACCATATGGAAAAACTGAGTAGAAATCACCAAACAAACAGAAAATATGATTGATACATTTTGTTGTATGTGCTTGTAACGTTTTGTTTTTTAAAAAAGGTGCTCTATAAATAAAGTTTGTTATTATTTTCTTTACTTAGAGCATTTACGCAACACATTGATAGCTGTTTCAACGAAGAGTGAAGGTAATTGATCAGGTAATCCATGAAATATAATCAGAGAACTTATTTTTCCCATTATTCTGACGCCACTTGAATGCAGCACGCATGCTTTATCTCGAAAAGTCTCAAAAGTGAAAATTAACTGATGCATCTGCCCTGTAATTTGGATCATCTCCAAAATATAATGGCTTCATCCTTGACCCGTGCTACACCTTACTGCCAAGTTTCATGAAAATCGGACGAGTATTTTTTCTGTAATCCTGCAGACAGACAGACAGACAGACAGACAGACAGACAGACTGAATAATAACCTCCTCGGTGCAGTTAATAGAAAAAGCTCGGTATAATACACAACGCTCACCTTGAAGCAACCATGTAAACAGTCACGAGATGAAATGAAAGGACTCTGGTGACACATACAGGTTACAGTCATGCTCCAACAATGTCAACACATCTCTGATGTACACTTTGTGATGAAAAAGCACTAAATGGTCAACAGGAACCAAGTAACATTACAACTCTGCTCACTGAAACCAATTTGAGGAGTGAATAGCTGCTTATTGTCGGGTCATTGTGCAGTTGAAGATGTCTGTTATTTGTGGCTAAGCCTATCAATACTTATTTTTGTGATAGAGAAATTTAATTTGAGTTGTCACATCAAAGTCATTTTACAGAGCCTGTTTAGTTGGAAGCACTGGATTCTCACTTTGTGTCATCTCATCAGTATTTTATATTTTTTATATAACAATGACATGAGGGCTCCATACGCTGTAATATTTCTTGGCAAAACCTTTATTTTATACAGTATTTTCATGTCAGTTATAAAGAAAAACAATGTTTATTTTGATGGAAACGCTTTTTATTTTTATGGTTAAATATGGAACAAATTACCAACATTACCTGTAAAATCAACAGCACAAATATCTTTTTACTGTAATAGCAGAAAAAGTTCTACCGTATTTATTTATAGTTTATTGCGGTAAAATTCTGGCAGCAGCTGCCATTTTGTTTATCGTAAAAATATGTCTTTTTTTTTTTTTTTTACAGTAAAACACTCTTATAGTTAATAGTAAAATCTTTAATTTATGCGACATTTATACGGTATTTTCTTGTCAATTATATGGCAGAACAGCGTTTATTTTGATGGAAAAACTCTTTATTTATACAGTAAAATATGGAATAAAATGCCAATCTTACACGTGAAATCAACAGTGCTAATATTCTTTTACCATAATTTTAGAAAAAGTTCTACCATATTTATTTATAGTTAATTGCGGTAAAATTCTAGCAGCAGCTGCCGTTTTGTTTATCGTAAAAATATGTTTGTTTTTTTTTGTTTTGGTTTTTTTACAGTTAAACACTTATATTTAATAGCAAAATCTTTAATTTATGCAACATTTATACTGTATTTTCTTGTCAAGTATGTGGCAAAACAGCGTTTATTTTGATGGAAAAACTTTTTATTTATACAGTAAAATATGGAATAAAATGGCAATCTTAAACGTGAAATCAACCGTGCTAATATCCTTTTACCATCATTTTAGAAAAAGTTCTACCGTATTTTTTAAAGTTCTGGCAACCACAGCTGCCGTTTTTTACCGTAAAAACAACAGGTTTTTGTTTTACAGTGTAGATATTATTGATCTGATCATTGTGCATTATTTATTGTTCACCAAATGAATTTTAAGATGTCTATTAATGCATCAATCCCATCTGACCTAATCTGAGTCACCATTAGACATAGTGCACACACATTCTCCACCCACACACACATAGTGTAACTGCTAAAAATGAATTTTTCTTGTTTATGCGTTCACAGTGCCCAAAGTTGTATTCTTTGTCTTTCGTTGACCTTTTCTATGTTGTCTTTTGTTTATTAAATTATATGTTTTTCATCCACACGTCTGTAAAGTTCACTCACACAGAAATATAAAAACAGCTGTGGCTGTTAAAAGCAGCAATAAGTCATACACTATATTGTGTTTCTGTGGCATTTTCATGCCGAAGCCAATTATGGTATTTTTATCTTTTCAAGATTTAATGAAATGATTATTTTTTTGCAGCATAATTTCATTATCTTGTTCATAAAAATAAATGTTTCAGGGGTTGAGGCTTCAAGGGTTTTTTCTTGTGTTACATGAAATCAATTTTTAAAAAGAAACAACAACAAGCAAAAAGAATTGGGACACTTTCTTATAACCAGAAAGTAAAGTGCTCCTCTCTAACTCTACATGTGCAATAAGTGATTGAGACGCTAGTTAAAACCAAAACCTCTGACTTCCTGCTCAGCACCAGACCTTTACCCGGACTAAACCACAAAAATCTGCCTGGAGTTCCTATTTTTTCTTTTTTAAACAAGTTGATGCATGTCTGTGATGAGCAACATGAAGGGGAAGAGACTGTTCGGGTTTAAAACACATGATAAGCATGTAACGTAAGTAAAATTGCTTATATAAGTAAAAATAAGTCAATGTTGACTTTCTGTTTTTCCACACCGACCTCCTCCCTACAGGGATTACAAAGGTATATGTGATATGTTAAAAATAATCCAAGAAAAAATATTTTTCCCTCGAAAAGCTAATAAAAATGTATTTATTTAAGGTACTGTACTTGGGACATTTGACAGGTGATGTTGTACAAAAAAAGGATCAGTATCTAATTAAAATATTGTTATCAGCAAGTAAAAAGTCAATCGTCGAGATATTTATGTGATGGAGAGACTTTCACACAAACTTAAAGACTTCAAGAGTCACTAGCCAACTAGCCAACTAGCCGTGTTTCCACTAGGGGGGAAAATGTCCACCAGGAAAGTCTCAGGCCACGCCCTCTCTAAAGCCGTTGATTCTGTGCACAACGTCAGCAGCTGAAAGCAGCATGGCTAATTATGCACAGAGTCTCCGCTGATCATAAACATAGTGATGGTGAATTAACCAGCATCACTAACTGTGCACAGAGTGTCTGGTGCTTGTTGTAAACAAACAGAGATCGCTAAGTGAACACCTCCTGCAGCAGCAGCACATACACACTGTACTGCTACAGAGCTAACTGTTAGCCTGTTAGCACATACACACTGTACTGCTACAGAGCTAACTGTTAGCCTGTTAGCACATACACACTGTACTGCTACAGAGCTAACTGTTAGCCTGTCAGCACATACACACTGTACTGCTACAGAGCTAACTGTTAGCCTGTTAGCACATACACACTGTACTGCTACAGAGCTAACTGTTAGCCTGTTAGCACATACACACTGTACTGCTACAGAGCTAACTGTTAGCCTGTTAGCACATACACACTGTACTGCTACAGAGCTAACTGTAGCTAACTGTAGCTAACGGCTCGTTAAGAAGAGTAAGAAGGAGTCGCTGGATTTGTCTCCTGTCACTTTCTTGAAAAATAGTCTCTAAGGGGATCTGAAAAGTCGCTTAATTGGCAATACTGCTTCAACGGCTTTTACAAATGGTGTGTGTTGTTGTCGTGGAGACCAGCTATTCTCAACCTTGGGGTCCCAACCCCAATTGGGGTCGCGAGATGATTTCTGGGGGTCGCCAAATCATTTTGGAAGTCAGCTCTGTCTCCACTGTGATAAAGTGTTCATGTCTTTTTGGTCATTTTGTGTCTTTTTTTTGTCATTTTGTGTCTTTTTTTGATAATGTTGTGGTCATTTTGTTTCTGTTTGTGGTCAATTTGTGTCTTTTTGTGGTCATTATTTGTCATTTTGTGGTCATTATTTGTCATTTTGTGGTCATTATTTGTCATTTTGTGGTCTATCTATCTATCTATCTATCTATCTATCTATCTATCTATCTATCTATCTATCTATCTATCTACGGTTTAACTTGGCTGAATATCATCAAAAAAATGGAGAACATGGAGTTTCAAGCCAGAACTTAAGAGGGAAGCTGATGGCTGAAGGCTCAACATTGCTTCATTTTTATGTCGTCACATCATAAAGAAGTCATGTGCAGGTGGTTTCCTGGCCTCCAGAGGGTTAAAACAGCAGGAAGACAAAGAAAGAGCAGAGTAGCCCCCTAAACTGAGAAGATAAGTCCACCTAGTTCTGTGCATTGTGGAAACAAGGAGGTCCGTTGTGTCGAGCTCCAGATACTGTATTTGTTTGTTCTGTCAGAGAGCGAGGCTGGGCTGTGGCCCCTGAGCCCCGGGGGGCCGGGGGGCCGGGGCTCTCTGAGTCTGCAGAGGGGGCTCGCTGCCTGTTCGCCTATCTGACGGTCCACGGAGGGACACAAAGGCAGAAAGTGTGACCCGAAGGGTGCTTACGGCTCTCTTCAATTAGTATCCAGCAGAGCCTCCCCAAACACACACTCCTCCTCATGCAATTAAAAACTGGCCAATTTATTAGACCCCAGAGTTTGTTTCCACTCGTATCAGCCCCCGATTGGGCCAAAATCCCCCACACACACACATACACACACACTGGCCTCTTCTCTGCACTGGGAGATGTTTCATTTAAATCTATTCTGCAAATATTAAAGACGAATGTGTTAATTACTCCTGGGTTGATTGACAGCAGAGGGCTGGAATATTGATACTGATGTTCCTTCATCTAAGATATATATCAGGGATGGGCAACTTAAATGCTGCAGGGGGCCACAGTTTTTCATGTTCACTACCACAGGGCCACATATAGGAGCGTGCACTTCACCAGATATGATGAAACTGCAATTTTAAATATGTTTACAGTGCAGTAACTTAACATATTTCATGCTCAAATGCATGTTTAACAGTATAAATAGGAATACAAAAGGTTTGAAGCAAATAAAAAATAACCACTTACTGTGAATTCTCTTTTTTTTTCAGTGCAAGAACAGCAGACCAACATTAATTGCAAGAAGTAATTTTGTGCATTTTTACACTGCACTTTTAAGATTTCATGTTTTTGGTCATTTTGTGTCTTCTTTTGTTCATTTTGTGTCTTTTTTGTTAATTTTGTGTCTTTTTTTGTTAATTTTGTGTCTTTTTTGTTAATTTTGTGTCTTTTTTTGTTCATTTTGTGTCTTTTTTTGTTTATTTTGTTTCTATTTGTTTACAGTGCCGTAACTTAACATATTTCATGCTCAAATACATGCATACCAGTATAAATAGCTTCAAAAGGTTTGAAGCAAATAAAAAATAACCACTTACTGTGATTTATCTTTTTTTTTTCAGTGCAAGAACAGTAGACCAACAATAATTGCAAGAAGTAATTTTGTGCATTTTTACACTGCACTTTGAAGATTTCATGCTCAAATGCATGTAGCTGTACTGAGGGCCACTTCAAGTGAGGGTGAGGGCTGTATGTGGCCCCCGAACCTCCAGTTGCCCCTCCCTGATCTATATAGTATATTTATCTGAGACAGTATATACTGTATATGTGAATAAAAATGATGTCATGAATAACAATCATTGCATTTGTATTGCTCTAAACATGGTGGATGCAGACCTTAATAGCTTATTTCTGGCAGTTAATTTGGATAAAGCAGACTATAATTATCCAAAGACAGATGGAGAAGCATACAACTACAATTCTCTTCACTCTGCACTTTGCTTTGGGCTACACTCAAGACCTTTTGTAGTCGTGGACGAGCTGGGCTTTAAGCCCCAGGGCATCCTGAAGAGAAGAGAATCTGAATTCACCTCGATGCCACCGTCAGCCCAGAGCCAGCTAACACTGCTGGCTGTCCCAAAATATTCTTTAATTTAGCCACAACGTAGCAGAGTCACTACTGTGGTTGACACAATCCTGCTAAGACCAAGAAAAATAAAAAAATAAAGTATTTAGGTCAAGATATAATGGCAGTAAAGGCTAATCCTGTTTATTTAAAAGGGTTTTAAGACATTAACATAAGTGTTTACTAGGTACTTCTAGATAACATTTATTATAACATATATGTCTTTGTCTTTTTTGGTCATTTTGTGTCTTTTTTTAAATTTTTTGTCATTTTGTGTCTTTTTTTGGTCATTTTGTGTCTTTTTTGCGTCATTTTGTGTCTTTTTTTAGTCCTTTAATCAGCATAAAATGTGGTTTTGAATCTATTTTTTACTTTCAAAACACTATCATGCTCAATAAAGAATTTTAAATGTTGCAAATGTGACCAAAGTGGTCAAATCTACCATATAAGAGGGTTCCATCCAGTTCTATCATTTGATACTAAATCTATTTGAGCTTGTCTCCAGTTTTACTTGGTATATCATCATCAAACTGAAACTGGCCTCATGGAGTTTACAGCCAGAACTTTAGAGGTAAATTTATGGTTATTATATGCTTTTCTTTAACGTCTGGATGTGATGAAGAAGTCGTGCTTTGGAGCTTTTGTTGTGTTTGTGTTAAATGATAAAATAAAAAAGGCACATCCTGGATCTGTTTCTTTACTCTTCTTCATTTTTTTTATGTATTATAGAAGTATCGGATCTGGACTCGGTATCGGCGGATACTCAAAATCAAATGACTCGGAGGCAAAAAAACCTGATGGGGACATCCCTCATGGTGGATAACTTGTTTTAGCTGGTTTCCAAAAAAAAAAAAAAAACGAAGCCACAACACTCCCAACAGCAAGTGGACATTAAGAGACATATACATGCAGACTATTCACAGCCGCCTCACAATGAAATACTTGACTGCAAACGGGGGGCTTTACCACCTCTGTTATTCAGTCACCATCACGGCCCATTCTGACACCAAATGTAAAGTCCAACTGCCCTCCAAATCCCTCCCAATTATAAAAGGTCCTTGAGTTGCTGTTTGGCCCCCTCTCCAGCTCCTGTCTGATTACTGAGTGTGGGGCGAGCTGCGCAGGCAATCAGCCGCAAAGCGCAGAGGACCAAGAGGACTGGTGGGGGAAAAATCAAATCCAAAACACTGCAAAAAATAAACTTAGGGTAGGGGGGGGAGGGAGGGAGAGGGGGTGGGGGGCTTCTGGACCGCAATTACAGGCCATCCAGCCAGGCCTCTGCTCCAGCAGTCAAGAGCTGCCGTGATTTCCGACAGAAAAGGTTATTAGTTTTTATTGGAGGAAATAGATGCTGGGTGGCTTTAAATGGCACAGTAATGCAGGGTGGGGGGGGCTGGAGGGAGGCCCCTGACCCAGGTCTCCCAAGGGCCCCATTGCGCTGCCAGAGGGACACACAGAAGCCATCACACACACACACACACACACACACATGCCCTACAGCTCCTGCATGAACTCCGAGGCCCTCGTCTTCCACCTTGAACTCAACCTGGACACCCACTTCTTCTTCTTCTTTTTTTTTTTTTTTTTCTGACATCCCTTTAACCCTTTGATGCTATAAACATATAAACACCTTCTAATACACAACATGAGTCAAAAATGACCCCATGTTATTTCATGCTGCTGTGTGTTTTAAGATCTTTTTTTTTTTTGTTACAACAGATCATTATATCCATTTTTCCTTTCATACTTTATGAAGAAAAATATTTTTTGTATTATTACATCAGGTTCACACACATGGGTCTAAAATGACCTTGTGCATTAGAAGAGTAGTAATACAAAAAGTGATTCACTGAATTAACAATGTGAGTATATGTGTAACTATGTTTGTCTTATTTTGAAGGTTTAACTTTAAAAGAGTTGTTAGAACCACCAGGTTACATTGGAAAATCACATATTTTAACATTTGAGACTCATTAGAGCCAATAAGTTTTTATTTTCTATATCTTTGCAATAAATTAATTACATCATTCAGTACATTTGCAGGTTTTCCTCAAATAACTTGTTTTTGATCATCATGCATCCTCATTTTTTTGTTTCCATTTCTTACTTTTTGAAAAAAAACCCACATTTTTTTATAACTACTCTTCTAATGCACAAGGTGATTTCTGACTCATGTTGTGCATTAGAAGGTGTTTATATGTTGAGCATCAAAGGGTTAAACATTAATATCACTGCTGATGGTTTCTACAGCCTCACATTCTTCCCTCTGTCTGATAAAAACAATCTCTGTTTTAATATTTGATCATTTAGGAAATTTTCTCTTTCAATTGTGATGCTTTAGAGGAAGAATAATCTGCACGTTTTGCAGCGGAGAGTAATTTATGTAAAACAAAAATAAATTGTTTTGAAATGACAATTTCTTCCTGCAAGAGAGACTTCTTAAATACATCTAAAAAAAAAAACCCACTAAATTGAGTGAGTAAATCCCCAGTGTTGACACGGTTTTACTCCAAACAATCCCTCTACATGGATAGTCTGCCACATAAATTTTATCACTACATTTTCAAGCTGTGTTTGTGTATCTGTACACACATCCAGGCGTGTGCCTATGCCTCCAACATAGCAGCGGCACATGTGAAAACATTAGCAGCGAGCGTGGCGGCTGCGTGTTTGCTCGGCTCGCTGTAATGACTGCCTGCAGATTTCCTGTCACGAGCACGTGAGTCCGCCCGCTCCAGAAGGAGAGGAGAAGTATGCAACCATATTTGCCTTTGTGCTGGGCTGCCAGTGTGTGTGTACTCTGCTGTGTGTGACGTTATTCCACAATGTGTAAGCTATGATCTGCCTGCACCAGATGAGGTGCTCTCTCTCCGCAGGCGTCGGCGTGTCAGTGTCCAGTGATAGGCAGTAATCAGACATGTATGCTTTTATCAGCCAGAGGAAACATACAGAAAGGATTTTAATGATTTGCCCATTACTCCATGCATGTGATGCAACATCTCAGCCTTTTAGGTGTGTAAAATGCAATTACTTTGATTATGAGTGTGTGTCAAAATATGTCACTGTATGTCAGAGTAGATAATATGTTAATGCTATCTTTTGTGGCTGTGTGCACGCATGCATGTGTGTGTGTGTGTGTGTGTGTGTGTGTGTGTGTTTGTCTTCATTGTGCTTGCTGCCCATACTCTCCTCCTCCTCATCTGTATTCAGGGCAGGTAGGCTCCAGCACGGACCCACAGCTCAGTAACTAATGGAGGGGCTGATGGGAGCCTGATGACGACCACAGGGCCATTTGTACACACACACACACACACACACACACACACCTCCACGCACACACACACACACACAAACAAAAACACAATGGTCATTTCCAGCCACATCTGCACCCAGCATGCAGCTGCTAGCCAGGTAAGTTAATTACATTGACCATTTAATATTCCTTTTTTCTTTAGTGCACAAGGGATGCAATTTGATAAATTTTCTCATCTTTCTGAGTAAGTGAGTAACAATTACAGCGCCAGGCATCATCCTCTTCTGCCTCTGTTGATTTCTCTGCTGCTGCTGCTGCTGTTGTTGCTGCTACTGCTTTAGATTTCTGCCTTTAATTGCCTCCGCTGCAAACTTTTCCAGCGAACCACTGCCCCTCTAAGTTGATTGCCAGGAAGTGCAGGGAATTAGAAAATTAATGTCACACCAGGGTCAGTGCATTAGAGTGGCACACACATAAACTAGCATAATGTGTTTGTTCTGTTACCTGCAGCTAGCCTATTACACACGTTTGGTTTTGCACCATTTTTGGGACTAGAATTAATTCACAAGATATTAGGCTATCATACTTGTGTTTTACACAGAGATCGGTGTAAAACATGAACCAAAGATTCCCTAAAAAATATCTGGTGGGTAAGGTCGCTCATGTCAAACATGTAGCTAAAGACTAGCCTCTGAAACGGCTCTCACAGCTCTATTTCATGTACAAGCGAGCCTGTTTCGATCCACTTTCCTCCTCTCATGTTCTGCCTTGACATCTTCCCTAATACACACTGAGGATCTCATCTGCTCAACTTTTCTTTTCCCTTCCTATCTCTTCCTTTTCTTTCCCTTTCCCTTTCCTACCTCCTCTCTCCTCTCTCCTCTGCTGAGCTCGGGCCAAAGAGCTGACAGCCAGTGACCTAGGGGCCTCCGAGGCTCCCAGGGAGAAAGGTAATGGGCCCGGCCCCGGAACGCACTCTCACTCTCGGCACACATGGGGCCGCCGGCAGCTTTGATCCGGTAGCCCCTGCTCGGGTCTCCTGACGCCTGGTGAGGAAATTCATAGGAACAACTGGAAGAGGCCTGTGTTTATTCAGCTCCTTTAATGAGTAGGGAGACGGATTATCGGGGGCCTAGATCTCCCCAAAAAAACATGAGGAAAGAAAACTGCTGCTCCTTCCAGATGTTGCTCTATCACCGGTCACTCCAAAAGAATCCGAGAGAGAGAGAGAGAGAGAGAGAGAGAGAGAGAGAGAGAGGGGTTTAGGTTTATGTATGCAGGAGGGAGAACTAGCGGTCGGCAGGAGAATTTCCTTGTGTTTTCTCTGTTCTTCTGTCTGGCCAGATGTGGGAGCTGGCCGGCCCTCTCTGGTGAGCCCAGAGGAGAGCAGCCGCCCAGGCGCAGTGGGGAAAGCTGGGGGCTCTAAGAGGGAGCTTGCAGACTTGCAGACATGTGTTATTTTTTTTTTTTTTTGGTGCAGGAGGGGTGGAGGGGGTTAGATGGTGTAGGTTACCAAAGCTCTCAGGCATAAGCTTTACTTTAAGCAATTTGTGCTGTCTTAAAGAGAAAAAGAAGCTATTTCCTGAGCCTGTCATACAACCTCTAATGTGTTATTTTTTCAATTTTTTACACATAGCTTCATTGTAATCCTCATTAACGGAGCGAGGCGTGTGACGTCTGGACAGACGCAGCAGACCTGCCTGTCCCACGGACTGAAACAGAAGCTGAATTCACACTCTAGCAGGACTAGCAGGACTAGCAGGACTACAGGTGGTGGAGGGGCCTCTCTACCTGCAGACACTCAGCAGACTGGGGCCCTTGACCCCTTCACCCAGACCACTGACCAGATCAATACGTCTCTCTATTGTCAAACCATTTAGGAGAGGATTAGGGGTCAGCCACTGGTCACACACCCTCACACACAGAGGGCAAAGGTCAGTCTGCCGAGCATATTTACATGTGATTTCCACACACACATCAGATCTTGTTAAGAGAATCACCTGTGGTACAAACAGCTTGGTGGAGGATTCTGGTCTGGACCAGATCCATCTCCAGCCAACAGGCTTTCTTTCTTTTCAAGCCCCGAAGAAAATCAGCTTCTGTTTTAATCTATAAAACCAGACGGTTCCCACCCTTCTGGGTTCAAGATCAGGGCAGTGACAGGTTGAAAAAAAGGTGTTCACAGTGTGTGTGTGTGTGTGTGTGTGTGTTCTTGTACTTCCTACATTGTGAGGACCAGAACACGTTTTTAACCAACAGAGTGAGGACATTTTTGCAAAGTGAGGACATTTCTGCTGGTCCTCACTTCTTTAAAGGCCTGTTTGAGAGTTTAGACCTTTGTGTGTGTGTGTGTGTGTGTGTGTGTGTGTGTGTGTGTGTATTTTCTTGTACTTCCTACATTGTGAGGACCGGAACGCGTTTTTAACCAACAGAGTGAGGAAATTTCAGCCGGTCCTCACTTCTTTAAAGGCCTGTTAGAGAGTTTAGATTGTGTGTGTGTGTGTGTGTGTGTGTGTGTGTGTGTGTGTGTGTGTGTGTGTGTGTTCTTGTACTTCCTACATAGTGAGGACCAGAACACGTTTTTAACCAACAGAGTGAGGACATTTTTGCAAAGTGAGGACATTTTGGCCGGTCCTCACTTCTTGTTTGGCTTTTTTGAGATTTCAGACTTTGTTTTAAGGGTTAAAGGTTACAATTAGGTTCATGCTAGGGTTAGGGTTGGGTATTTAGTTGTGATGGTGACGGTTGGGTTAAGGGGCTAGGGAACAAGGTTATTATAGTTAACAAAACGAAACAAAATAATGGAAACTAAAATTGAAAAAAACATTTTCGTTAAGTGAAATAAAAATAAAAATCAGAGTTTAAAAAATGATTATTAACTGAAACTGTATTGTGTGGTTACAAAACTAACTAAAACTAACTAAAATTATAGTGAAAACGTCCTTCGTTTCCGTCAACTTTTTTTCATACATAATGAAGATGGATAAGGCAAAGGAAATAAAGGCAAAATTGACTGTGACCTCTTTTTTTTTTACCTTCCAGCCAACAAATACCCCATTATGAACACAAAAAAATAATAAAAACTAAACTAAAACTAGCAAACTCACTCTAAAAACTAATTAAAACAAAAATTCACAATGAAAATAAAAACTAAAACTAATGAAAAATCCCAAACTATTATAACCTTGCGAGGGAAATCACTGTTCCAATGAGGGCCCTCACAAAGATAGAAGAACAAGAATGTGTTGAGTGTGTGTGTGTGTGTGTGTGTGTGTGTGTGTGTGTGTGTGCAAGAAGGCTGGTGATAGGTTAAATTTACTAAGAAGAAAAAAGGATGCAAACATAAAGATGCTGGTAATTATATGACTCTGGAATGGTTATTCAGATGTGAATGTACATATCCATAAAGAACCAGTGTGTGTGTGTGTGTGTGTGTGTGTGTGTGTGCAATCAAACAAATGATCATGTACGTGCATTAAGTGTTCCTCACAGCTATAAAATTACACTTGAGTAGATTATTGAACTAAACAAAATAAAACAGCCTTTCCCTGGTGCTGATTAGTACATCTGCTCAGCACAGACAGCTAATTAAAACGGATTGCTCCAATTGTCACTTATATTAAACCATCATAAAATTATCTCACAAGAACGACTTGTATTTATATAATTATCAGCTCGCCATAACTCCGGTCCAGCTCTGACATGAGAAATTCAAACTGCTGAGTGTGTGTGTGTGTGTGTGTAGAAGATGTCAATAAACAAGTCTTCAGTGAGATATCACAGTTTAATCAACCATCAGAGCACATTAGATGGCCTGTGAGAGCAAGCTGCTCGCTTAATTTGATTTCTTATTTTTTTTAAGTTTCAGATAATTGCACACTTCACTGATAATATATCCTCATTGGATGTTTAATTCCTGACAAACTCCCATTTATTAATTTATTCCTGTTCCTATTCTGTGGAAAGCTTTTTTCTTATTCCACATTTTCTTTTTAACCCTTTAATGCAAAACATATAAACAGCTTCTAATGCACAACATGGGTCAAAAATGACCCACATTTCATGTTATTTCATGCTGGCTGTGACTTTTTTTATTACAGCAGATCATTATATCCATTTTTCCTTTCATACTTTATGAAGAAAAATAGTTTTTGTATTATTATATCAAGTTTACACACATGGGTCAAAAATGACCTTGTGCATTAGAAGTGTAGTGATACAAAAAGTGATTCACTAAATTAACAATTTGAGTATATGTGTAATTATGTTTGTCTTATTTTGAAGGTTTAACTTTAAAAGAGTTGTTAGAACCACCAGATTACATTGGAAAATCACATATTTTAACATTTGAGCGTTATTAGAGCCACCAAATAATAATTTACATTGGAAAAAAACACCAATTTAACAAACTAGGATAGTTAATATTTGTGTCTTCTTTGTCAGGTTTTAAATTGGTGACAACATATAAACACCTTCTAATGCACAACATGGGTCAAAAATGACCTTGTGCATTAGAAGCGTAGAGTTTTTATTCAAACAGTAAGAAATTAAAACAAAAAATTAGGATGTATGATGATCAAAAACAAGTTATTTGAGGAAAACCTGCAATACTGAATGATGAAATTAATTTATTGCAAAGATATAGAATATAAAATATCGCTTTAGACACATATTGTGCATCAAAGGGTTAAATATTGAAGTTCTCTTGTGTTTTCAAAAAGAGTAGCAGAAAGAATGGATACATATTAATATGATTATATAATATATTCAGACAAAGAAGAACTTGTTTCATTTATAGTCGTGTCTAGAATGCTTATTTTTTCCTTATTTTATTTTAAGCCAATAACTTTTGATTATCATTTTTACTTAATCCACTTGGGGACAAGGGACATATTTTATATATTATTATACATCTGCTATATACATTTATTATATTAAAAGTGGAGCTTGTCAGTTTTCAGGCTTAATTCTAACGATGATGATGATATTTCATTGTCAGATCCAGTCTGAGATTGTATTGCATCACAGCAGGTCCATCTGCAACATTTAACATAATATTACAATATATTTAGGAGCCTTCAATGTAAATTAGATCTGGGATTAAGCTCTATATTTACTATTAAATCATATCCTAACAGGATTATAAACTCTTATGTATTATCTGTATTACCACTTAGTGGTAGTTTGAGGAATAAAAGTAAAATTAAGGAAGAAAAAAACGTTGAAATCATACCTCAGTTTTCTTTCAATCATTGTCAAATTTATCCTTTTTCTAACAAACTCTAATTCGTGTTAGAAAAAGTGGGAGACATTAAAATAAAATTGTAGCTGAACATGATGATGTGTGTCACACTGTGAATTGTATGAACAGCGTTCATTCAAAAGAACCTCTGCAAGTTCTTTTTCTTCTGAGAATTATTTGGTATGTCTTAGAATAAATGGGACACGTGCATGTAATTTATATATATATATATATATATATATATATATATATATATATATATATCAGTAATAATATATCAGTAAAGACTTTCTGCACACAGTTTAAACTCCAACCTTTTTAGAAAATCCCTCTTTTCTCCAGTCAAGTTCTCGAGAGTTTGTGTGGAGATTAAATCTATAAAATACAAACTTTCCTCAAAGAAAGTATTTCCCCTAAAGTCTCACATGTGGTGAAACTACAATGAGAAGAAAAAAGTTTCAAAGAAGCACTTACCAACAGTGAAGCAGAGGAAATCTTCCCTCACAGTCCTGCAAAACAAAAGAGAAATGCATCATTTTCCACACTTTTATCTCCTTCAAACTCGCGTCTCAAAGAAAACAAAAGTCAACAACAGGTATCACTGTTCATGTTGCTTTA
The DNA here is from genome assembly GCF_030273125.1 of Centropristis striata. Taxonomy (NCBI): domain Eukaryota; kingdom Metazoa; phylum Chordata; class Actinopteri; order Perciformes; family Serranidae; genus Centropristis; species Centropristis striata. The sequence goes on from NC_081518.1 coordinate 1,846,596, forward strand.
TTACAATTACAATTCATAACCTTTTGCCAACATCCATCTTACTGACCAATAATATCTGCCCTGAGGCTCTACTACTAAGCTTGCAACAAGATCTTATGTATGAATGGATAAAACCTGAATAATCTGGCAAATCACAGGCAGCCATTATCATCATATTGTTATTTTGTTCTCATTTCTGTCCGCAGGCTGTGTGCTGTTTGTTATGAAGTTATATTACAACCTGAGGATAAGAAAAGGACACCGCACGGACTTATTATGCATAAAATACATAAAAGCATTGCATTTATATATGTAAATCAAAAACTACTCCTCGTTTTTTTTTTTTTACATCTGGTGCATTTGCGTGTCATTCAAAACACTTTTATCCAGCAGCTCAGACACACAAAAAGAAGAAACACACGAGCACATAATGCTCCTCAGTCATCCTAAAATGTAAGGCCTCCTCCTCCTGTCATTAGTGTCGCTGCTCCTCCGGCTCGGAGTCTGTCACCACAGCAAAGACTGAAAATCATCTCTGACTCTGTCACCAGGATAATATAGTGTTTACTGTCCACAGCTTCAGACGACACAAAATACTGTCCACTCAAACACAAACTGCTGCAGAAACAGCCTCATACATGCATGATGTTTATATGTTATATATGTTTTATATTTCTAAATGTGATATGGAATTACACTGTCAAAATGTTGCTTGTTTAACTCCTTTTCAATGCAACAAAGATTTGTGCAAAAAATCATTTTAACTTAAAATATTGAGTCAAATAGCAAGATTCATTTGTCTTTGTTGTATTGACATAAAATTATTTCGCAGCATCGACACTCAAATATTTAAGTTGAAACAACAAGTTGGGTTTTACAGTCTAGACCATGGGTCTTAAACCTGCGACCCGCTGGCCAATTGTGGCCCTCGTGACGATATTTTGTGGCCCCCACCTTGATATGAAAGTTTAATGTGAGTTTTATATGAATGGCGCTTTACCGTGTTGTGTGTGGAAGGTTCCTTTAATTACTTTTTTTGGTAATTTTGTGTCTTTTTTAGTAATTCTGTGTCTTTTTTGGGTCATTTTGTGTCTTTTTCAAATAATTTTGTGTCTTTTTTGGTAATATTGTGTGTTTTTTGGACATTTTGTTTCTTTTTTAAGTAATTTAGTGTCTTTTCAGTCATTGTGTGTCTTTTTTTGTAATTGTGTGCATGAGTGTGAGAATGAAATATGATGTTGTCACAAACATAGGGCTGGGGACAATAATTTGACCAAATAGATGGATATTGATATTGTGATGATATAGCAGGGTTGGCTAATGGTGCTTTTATAAAATATCTGCTCAGTGACATTTTTTGACAAATAATTATCAGTAATGTAGATATAATAACAGAACAGCTAGAACAGTTTGGTGGGCTCAGAAAATAATACAATTTGACTGTAATGGAGCCTAACCATAACACTTTAATATCAATAATTTCTCTCTCTTCTAATATAACTCTTACAATCCCCAAATTATCACCAAACTGCACCAAAACCTAACTAGTTACGGCCATAAAATCCAAAATTGAAAGCCCGAAAAAGACAATTTTTGATTTCAAACTTGAAAATAATTTCCCCTTTTTTTTTTTCTTCCACTTATTATGAAATAATTTCTGACAGTACTGCATATTCCTCAGTGAACAACAAGACTACGGTTTAATTTCGGAGAATAAGCCGCAGCTTAGAGAGCATAATTGCTCCAGCTTCACACTGGAAGAAGAAAAAGTTGTGCCTCAAGATGCTATGAATAAAAGACAAACAGACAAATTAATTCATTAATAAATAGGAGGGGGGAAACCACACTCAGCATAGTGGGTTTGCTATAACAGAAAGAAGAAATTAATCTGCAGTATTCCCTGCAGTGCTGACATTCAGACTTCATTTTGAATGATATTAGTATTACTAATGCTGTGCTAAAACCAACACTCTGTACAGTAGTGTGTGATGATGCTCTAGCCTCAATCAGCCTTTAACCCTTCGGCCCCAGACAAGGTAAAGGCATCCATTCCCCTGACTCCAGGTCAGTAAGTAAGCTTGTATTTTTGGATGGCTGCTGCCGATTGTGTATGCACTTTAATAAGCGGGCTGCAGGTCAGGCAGATTTATAGGCCCGTGGCGGGGCGGAGGGACCGGACTCCCTTGGCCTCCAGCTTCCCTCTGCGCCATTACGCCAGAGTGAGATATAGTGGGATATTGATCCCAATGCCACTTCATTTCGCAATAACTATTACACGATATTCTCCCGGGCTGCGCGTGGCTCCTGATTTATGCTGCCTTGCTATTTACATTAGCAGTAAGTGTTTTTCTATACCAGCTGAGGAGGGTCTCACAGCCACACAAATGGACATGTGAACATTCACATTCCATACCATACCTGTCTTTTTGTTGCCTTTGATGCCTTTTCACAGCAGCATGCAGGGCTGCTTAACACGCCACACAGAATAAATGGAAGATGCAGACATAAACATATTGAAGAATACATCCCGGCCTTCATTACAGTTACGCTGCTGACCTTGAAGCAATGTTATTCTCCTGCATTATATCTTATTTAAAACACCTGCTTGATCACATCCACCCTTTAGAACACTATTATATTTAGGGAGAAGTTTTTGAATTATGATTTTATCCCACTTGCTGGCTGGAGTAGTGTACAGTCAGCATATAGAAAGCAATCAAAATAGAGGTGACTGCTGCCTCTGTGTAGAGAAATAAAACCATAAGCTGTGTTAAATAGTGGATTTGCATTCAGATATTACATTTATCCTGCACACTGAATGGCCTGACCCACTACACACAACAACAAACACAACATGGCCGCTCTATACGCTTACACTAACTAAGTACTGTTGTTATAGTTATAGTATATATTTCCTTGTATTTATAATATAATCTATCTACACTGCAATAAAAGAAAAGTTGGGTGAACTCAAAATTTCAAGGCAACAAGCTTCGATATAACTTCGATTCAGCTACTCTTGTAGCTGTAACAAGCAGCGCCGCTAGCATCAGTTAGCTGCTAGCATCAGTTAGCCGCTAGCTTTCTCTAATGACCAAATTTCACAACAAAGAAATAAGAGTTATCAGAACTATTGTCCCTTGTTGTGAACCCCAACTTAAAGATATAAGTAACAACAACTCACAAACTTGTTTTTGAGCAGACAACTGGCTTCCTTTGTTGTGCTAACTGACATTATTGCCCTAAATGTCAGTAATTTATATTTCCAAGTTTTACCAACTTAAATTATTGTTTCAGGCCAAAAAATACAAGTTTGCTTTTTTGCAGTGAGTAAATAAGAGCTAAAATTCAAAAACAGACATCTCCATTCACACTGTGTGGAAATAAGTCTCGCCAGAAACTAATTGAATTGACTGCTGCCAATTTGCAAATGATATCACATGAAAGAAATGGTTGTCATGATGAGGATAATTAGGATAAACAACGTGAGCCTGCAGCGTCACCAGCTGCAGCTCTGCAAAAAAAGCCAACTTGTATTTTTTGCCTAAAACAGTGATTTAAGTTGGTAAAACTTGGAAATATAAATGATTGATATTTAGGGCAATAATGTAAGTTAGCACAACAAAGGAAGCCAGTTGTCTGCTCAAAAACAAGTTGGTGAGTTGTTGTTACTTATATCTTTAAGTTGGGGTTCACAACAAGGGACAATAGTTCTGATAACTCTTATTTCTTTGTTGTGAAATTCGGTCATTAGCGAAAGCTAGCGGCTAACTGATGATAGCGGCTAACTGATGCTAGCGGTGGTGCTTGTTACAGCTACAAGAGTAGCCATTAGCGTATCAATGCTAACTCAAAATTGTGGTCGTAACATTAGCTGACATTTCATAGCGGCGTTACAATCGTGCCAATTAAGCACATTGCAGAAGTTAGCATTAAAAGTTAATACAATGTAAAATTCTCAGCAAACTCAAAAACAAAACTTAAAATATTTAGTTTAATTGTCCAACTTTAAATTTTATCGAAGTTTGTTGCCTTGAAATTTTGAGTCCACCCAACTTTTCTTTTTTTGCAGTGAGTAAATAAGAGCTAACATTCAAAAGCAGACATCTCCATTCACACTGTGTGGAAATAAGTCTCGCCAGAAACTAATTGAATTGACTGCTGCCAATTTGCAAATGATATCACATGAAAGAAATGGTTGTCATGATGAGGATAATTAGGATAAACAACGTGAGCCTGCAGCGTCACCAGCTGCAGCTCAGAGCTAGCTGGGTCTTTGCCAAAGTGGCTTCCCTCTCCTCGGTGCCAGGCTGCTGCTGAGTGTTTGTTTACACAGAAAGCTGTGTCAATGGCAGAGTGGGACACATGAATGGGGAGGAAGGGTGGGAGACAGACCCTGTTAGTGGTGACATTCCCACAGGCGGGCCCCGTAGGGGGCACCGTGCCTCAGATGCCGCCGCTGCCACATTGTGCCACAACAGAAAACAAAAGGACTAATGACCCTTAATTGCTCTGGAGCCGTTTAAAATCAGATGAGTGTCGCCTAAACTGCAGTATGTAAATCAAATCCCCCTCCTCGCCCCTCTTCTACCCCCTAAGCTCTCTCCCCTGGCACAATCAAGTCTTTTTCTCATAAGGGGGCGGGCAGCTTAGCAGGCTGGCTGCCAAGTGAGGCGAGCTGGCAAGCGTGGTAATGTGCAGACACTTGTTGCTACAATGGCCGCCTGTTACGCAGCACATGGTAGGAGCGGGGTGGCGGAGGGGCGTGTGGGGAGCAGATGGGCATACTATAGCCTCCACGTGCTCCCAAATTAAACATGGTAATAGAAAAGAAGTGTGCTACTCTGCTCTGGGCTTTCACAGGCGGCAGACACTGCTGCATGTCCCATTCATTAATAGCTCCATTCATATGCAACACCAAGTTTGATTGTACACAAATGCCCCATTAGGGAAGAAGGGCTGGGTTAGTGAATGAGAGTCAGGACACGTGTGTGTGTGTGTGTGTGTGTGTGTGTGTGTTACTTCCAGTGCAGTTGCTTGTTTGCATGTATGTTTGCATCTCTTTAACCCTTTGATTAACCCACAACATGAGTCTAAAGTGACCCGACTTAAGTTTTTATGTTCTATATCTTTGCAATTAATTCATTTCATCATTCAGTATTGAAGGTTTGCCTCAATTAACTTGTTTTTGATCATCATAAGTCCTATTTTTTTGGTTTTATTTCTTACTTTTTGAATAAAAACCCTTTTTATATATGTATTTTTTAAAATATTTTTATTTATTTTTATTTTTTTAGGGACAATGGATGCAAACTAGCAGCTTTGCTATAATCCGGCATATTTACAAAGATGTTTTTCGATGTTCATTAATGTGCACTGTCCCTATCCAAGAATGAAGTATAAAGTAAAGTAAAGTACTTTTTTGTATCACTACGCTTCTAATGCACAAGGTCATTTTTGACCCATGTGTGTAAACTTGATGTAATAATATAAAACTGTTTTTCTACATAAAGTATGAAAAGAAAATTGATATAATATGGATCTGCTGTAATAATAATAATAAAAAGTTATACAAACACACAGCAGCATGAAATAACATGGGGAATGAATGCGGGTCATTTTTGACTCATTGAAAATGACTAAAAAAAAAGACACAAAATGACCAAAAAAGACACAAAATGACTTACAAACACACGAAAAAAGACATGAAAAGGATTCAAAAATTGACAAAATAGCCCTATAAGACTCCATAGAGTTAAAAGGAAATGGACAATGAACATTTGGAACAAGAAACTATTGATACAAAACCCTCGTGGCTCTGTACAATTTTGATACTAAACAACTGTAAATCCATTTGTACTTGTTAATTGTTGTGAAATTTCCTAATAAAAAGATAATCATAAAATAAAAATGTGTAAATGTGTTCTCCAGGTCTGAGCCTCGGACCGGGCAGGTGTCACGCCTGTGACCCAGTGAGAGGTGAGAGGTGTCCCCCAGGGTGCCCCCCTGGGTCTCCCAGTGCTCCCACCACCACCATTAACATCAAACCTTAATGCATTTTCTATATCTGCATGCTTTCCCGCTATATGGAGTCTCTGGTGATTTAAAGACAGCAACAAACCTGTCCCATTTCCAGAGTGACATTATTGATAGACTGTCACTTCACATCGTAGGTAATGGTTATTTTATGGTGCATATGTCAAATTTGATGTGGACATTTTTTCCGTCCTCCTTCACCTTCCTCTGTTTCATCTGAGTCTAATGATTGCCTCAAGATCATTGTCACACTTTTATTAGAACAAACACAACTCCCTTACTATGTAATAACATTAACAAAATTGACCTTTTCAGTAGAATGACCTGCCACGTTTATTCAGGCAAAAATAAGCTTTTTTTTCCTTTTCTTTAAATGTTATGTTATTGATTTTTAAAACAATATCTTATTATGACTTATTTGTTTGTATTGTACGAGACAATAGCGGCATAATAGTCACAGCAGTAAAGCACAAAAAGGCCAATTCCTCTTTTCATTTGTGTGCAAAGCTGAATAAACAAACACAACTATGAAAATATATCTCGGTGGCATATTGGCAATTAAACATTTATAAAGAATGCATTTAGTAGCCCAAGACTCCAAGGAGTTAACTTCCAAAACACTATTTTAATTTAATAGTACAGAAATATTTGAGCGTTGGTGTAGCTCTCTGTGTCATTTTGCACGTAGTTTGTTTTGAAGAGTTGCAGCTAACAAGGAAAAAAAGCCTATAAATGGGACTTTTTTGTATATAGTTTTATTATATTTAAAGTTGACCTTTTTATATGTTCATATCTGTATCCTATGTTTACATTTTCAAGTTCCAAAACAGTTCATTGAGCATATTTGTGGTTTTTATTGTAGTAAATAGTATAATTTTTCAACTCGGATTTCATGATTTTTGGGCTCAATATGTTGATCAAGTAGGTTAAAGTGAGAAAATAACTGTCAGAGCCCTTTTCTTTAAATGTTATGTTATTGATTTCTAAAACAATATCTTATTATGACTTATTTGTTTGTATTGTATGAGACAATAGCGGCATAATAGTCACAGCAGTAAAGCACAAAAAGGCCAATTCCTCTTTTCATTTGTGTGCAAAGCTGAATAAACAAACACAACTATGAAAATATATCTCGGTGGCATATTGGCAATTAAACATTTATAAAGAATGCATTTAGTTTCCATTTTCTTCACGCTGTTTTTTTTCTAAAGCCATCTCCCCAAACAGACCACCAGCTCTCCTGCAGCCCTCCACTCTTTATCCACTCCAGTGTTTTCTCCCTGTGAACCTGTATCCCCTCTTGTCATGGATTAGCCTCCATACTTGCGTGAACAAAGACTCAGTCAGCATGTGTTTATGTGTTGGTCCGTGCGTCGTGTGAAGAGGGGACGTGTCTCCCACTTATGTCCGGATCTTAGAGGACCCCAATTTGTTAGGCATTAATCAGAACACCTGCTCAGAGAGCACAGTGTGTCAGCAGCTCACTTTGTGTCCCAATGCTTCTCTGGCTGCGAGGCTTTTTGTTTCACCACTTGAGTCATCAGTGTTGTTTGAAATCAATTTAACGATTGAGCCTGAGACTGATTTGAGTATGCAAATGCAGCGTGGGGAGAAAAGTAGTAAGCAACATACAGAGAAAGAAGACAAGAGAAGGGATTATTTAAAAAAAAAAAAAGGGGTCAGAGGAAAAAAGGAGCTGGGTTCTGTGCATTATTCCGCCATTAACCCTCTAGAGTCCATGAAACCACCTGCACATGACTTCTTCATGACGTGAAGACATAAAAATGAAGCAACATTGAGTCTTAACACCGTCACGATACTAAAATGTTCAACTCGATACCGATACTCAGGGAAATATTCGATACTCGATACCATTTTCGGTACCACAAGGATAAAAACAAAGACCCCAAAATTTAACAGAAATATTTTTTTCAACCCTCTGGAGTCCACCGGAGCAAGACTTCTTCATTTATTGTGTTTTTTTGTTTGTTTTTGTATTTTTATGTGGGGGTTTTTGTATTGTGTGTGTGGATTTTTTTTTATCCTTTTTTGTATTTTTTTTTTTTTTTTATGTTTTTGTGTGTTTTTTGTATGTTTTGTGTTTTTTGTCTTTTTTTGTCTTTTTTGTCTTTTTTGTATATATTTTTTTGTTTTTATGTTCTTTTTAGGTCCATGACACCACCTGCACATGACTTCTTCATGACGTGAAGACATAAAAATGAAGCAACATTGAGTCTTAACATCGTCACGATACTAAAATTTTCAACTCGGTACCGATACTCAGGAAAATATTCGATACTCGATACCATTTTCGATGCCACAAGGATAAAAACAAACACAAGAAAAATGCAATATGTACAAATTAACAGAACCACAGGTTAAATATTTATAATAAAAAACAGTTGTGCAAAAAGAAACTGCAACTATGATAACAAGCTTCAGGTCTGAGGTAGTGCAATAAATAAATAAATACAATAAACAAAAACAATTAGAACGATATTTTGAAGTTGTATGGTTTAGCTGCTTAATAACTTGTTGGATCGACACTTTTGAAAATGAGTATTGTATCCGGATACAACGTTTTAGTATCGATACTTTTTTGAGTATCGATACTTTTGACAACCCTATTAACATCCGCTTCCCTCTAAAGTTCTGGCTTGAAACTCTATACAAGATTTTTTTTTTTTGATGATATTCGGCAGTAAAACCGGAGATAATGTCAAATATATTTAGTTTAAATATATAGAATTAGATATTATCTTCATTTTACCTGTAAAATGTTATAATTGCAACCTGTGTTCATATTCATATATATGCAACATGTACATTTCTGTGTGTGAAACATAATTTTCAAGATCAGATTTTATGTTTTCTTTGTTTCTTTTGGGTTCAAAATTTTGATCAAGTAAGTCAAAGTTGAAAATTAATTATCAGGACGTAAAGGTGAGGTTGCGCTAAAAAAACTGATAGCAACATGGCATGGTAACGGGCTTTTTTTTACATTTTAACAAACATATTTAGCCCAATGTTTCAGAGGGTTAAAGAGCAATAAGTCATCAAGTGTTACAGCAGGTGGCTGTACAGAAAAGACAATAAAACGCTGAATTTGGCTCTTTGCTATAACAATGACACCATCCTGCTCCTGGCTGAAGGACAAGGCATGCAAGAGAACAATGTTTGAGAGGAGAAAAAAAAGAGTAAAACACTATGACAGGACAAGGAAGAGTGGGTCAGAGAGCAGCCGGGAAAGAAAGGGAGTACAAGAAAGAGGTAGCAGAGGAAACAAATGAATAAATTCATGGGGCACAAAATGAAAAGAAAGATGGAGGGGAGTGGAGGAAAGCAAGGGGGTTGGAGTCATCAGCGGAAGATTTTTATTGTCCGGACACAGGAGATGCACACAAAAGCACTGGGAAGATTCAATTAAGTATCATATGCAGTGACCTTATTGCCATGGTTACGGAACAGTGGAAAATATTAATCAAGCCTGCACTTGCAACCGGGAGAAAGATGGTGGAGGGAGAGATGAGAAAGACAGAGTGGTAGGAGAGGAGGAGAGGATAATGGCTCAGTCTCTATATGTGTTTCTCTGTTTGATTTCATGTATGTTTAACTATATGGAGGCTTGAAAATGGAGATTGTTTCTGAATCCTTTTCCTGCCTGTATAAACCAATTAAAAAATGTTTAAAAGGCCATGTTGGTCTGATTTTTTCAGCACAACCTCACCTATATGACCTGGTAATTATTTTTTCATCCTGACCTACTGGATCAACAGTTTGAACCCGAAAGAAACGAAGAAAAAACAACATAAAATGTGATTTTGAATCAGTTTTTTTTAACCCTGTGGAGTGTCCAAAAGCTCCAAATAATCCAGACTTGTTGACTCCATCCAGACTAGAAAACAAAGCAGCGTGGAGCCCTACTGTAAATTTACCTCTAAAGTTCTGGCTGTAAAACTGGAGACAAGGTCAAATATGAAATATAAAATGATAGAACTGGATGCAACCCTCTTACATGTTATATTTGCAACATTTCAAATTCTGTATTGAGCATGATAATGTTTTGAAAGTTAAAAAAAAGACTCAAAATCACATTTTATGTTGGACTAAAGGACTAAAAAAAGACACAAAATGACCAAAAAGACACAAAATGACCAAAAAAAGACACAAAATAACTAAAAAAGACACAACAATAGACACAAAATGAACAAAAACACATAAAAAGACACAAAAAAGACACAAATGACCTACAAAGTCATGAAAAGACATGAAAAGGATTAAAAACTGGACAAAATAGCCCCAGACTCCATAGAGTTAACTTCCAAAACACTACTTTAATTTAATAGTACAAAATATTTGATCGTTGGGGGAGCTCTCTCATTTCACACACAGTTTGTTTTGAAGAGCTGCAGCTAACAAGGACAAAAAGCCTCTAAATAAACATTGTAAATGTTTTTATGGGACTTTTTTATATATAGTTTTATTATATTTAAAGTTTACCTTTTTATATGTTCATATTTGTATCCTATGTTTACATTTTCAAGTTCCAAAACAGTTCATTGAGCATATTTGTGGTTTTTATTGTAGTAAATAGTATAATTTTTCAACTCGGATTTCATGATTTTTGGGCTAAATATGTTGATAAAGTAGGTTAAAGTGAGAAAATAACTATCAGATCATATATGTGAAGAAAAAATGGATACTAAATATGGGTATAGTAAACATTTTTTATGTGGTACATGAAGGGCAAAATCAAAAGTATTCAAAAACGGACAAAATAGGCAAAATAACCCTGAGGGTTAACAGAGTGCAGGTGCAATATGCCATTTTTTTTTTCGATAGTGGATTTTTGAATCTTTTGTCAAAAACATATTTTTAAATGGGAAAAAAAATGCAACCGTCAAAACTCGTCTGACTCACATTTGTGCAAAAAGGAGTCACAAATGTGGAATGAGCTCAATTCAGAAGTCATTTCATACAGGGGTGAACTCATTTTTCAGCTCAAACAGATTTGTTTTAGCTCCCTCTCTGTATTTCAGGTTGGATTTCATGTGCCCAAATGTCAGTTGATGCTTTCTTAGCGAGGGGAAAAAAATCTAGAATCCATCACACAAGAGTGAATTCATTAATAACAAAACTTGCGAATGTTTGCCACATGAAAATGAAATGTTTTCATCCATCAATGTGTTTTTTTTCTCCTCTCCGTGTAATGGTACACTTGCACATGGTTCTAAATAAATCCTCTAAAAACTAGTGCTTGCATATTGTTACAGACTGAGAAATTATGACGATCGTTTTCAATCATATTCCATTATGATGTTCCTCTCAGTCACATTTCCCTGCACACTGCGGAAGGGGAAAGTTGAAGATTGTTCTGTTTGATGAAGCTGTAGAGTGTTTGCTCGCTGTCTGCAGGGACTGTCTTGAAAACAATCTATCTGAAACTCCCCCGCTGAGCAAAATGTTAAATAAACAAAGGCGGGGATAAACAAAATCCCTCCATTTCAATGTCACTGAGAAGAAAGCTAACATTTTAATGCTGCAATTGTGAAAAAGGAGGTGGCAGCCATAACTCGATCATCGTTTAAACTTTGGACACTGTGAAATAATTTCCTTAAAAATAGCTAATTATAAACAGGGTGGCTATTGGAATATAATTGCTGTACTTGCTTCAGCCATAAGGCAGTAAAATAATCTCTCCTACTTACTGGTTTCCTAATTTGCTTTTACTTCAGGTGGAACAATTTGTTCGAGTTCAAAAGTAAATTAAATTAAATTAAACTTTTAATGCAGCTGTTAAATAAACAACAGAGTTTTTAATTCACATTAACTGATAAAGTACAACAGCATGACAGTGATAAATAAGTCAATATTTTTTTTATTAACTCTTCTGTCTAAACTATTTAATTTGTATCAGGTCACGCTGGAGTACCCCATGGCACTGTTTTTAGCCCACTGACTTTTCTGATTTAATGCGTTCACTGAGAAAATATCAGTATTCGGTGTTATGCCGATAACACTCAGTTTTATCTCTCAATTGACCCTACACTGTAAAAAATAATCTGTTTAATTCACGGTAAAATACCGGCAGCTTTGGTAACCAGAACTTTAACATAAAAAATACAGTGAGTGGGTTTCTACTGTAAATTAAAATATAAATATCAGCAAAGAAAAAGCAAATGTTAGCAAAGAAAGCTAACATTTTAATGCTGCGATTGTGAAAAAGGAGGTGGCAGCCATAACTCGATCATCGTTTAAACTTTGGACACTGTGAAATAATTTTTTCTCAAAATAGTTAATTATAAACAGGGTGGCTATTGCAATGTAATTGCTGTACTTGCTTCAGCCATAAGGCAGAAAAATAATCTCTCCTACTTACTGGTTTCCTAATTTGCTTTTACTTCAGGTGGAACAATTTGTTCGAGTTCAAAAGTAAATTAAATTAAATTAAACTTTTAATGCAGCTGTTAAATAAACAACAGAGTTTTTAATTCACATTAACTGATAAAGTACAACAGCATGACAGTGATAAATAAGTCAATATTTTTTTTATTAACTCTTCTGTCTAAACTATTTAATTTGTATCAGGTCACGCTGGAGTACCCCATGGCACTGTTTTTAGCCCACTGACTTTTCTGATTTAATGCGTTCACTGAGAAAATATCAGTATTCGGTGTTATGCCGACAACACTCAGCTTTATCTCTCAATTGACTCTACACTGTAAAGTGAGTGAGTGGGTTTTCTACTGTAAATTTAGATGTAAATATAAGCAAAAACTGTAATTTAGACTGAATATTCCCATTATTTTTTGGGTAATTGTGTCATTCATTCACACATCGTGGTATTTCTCCATTAATTTTACATGAATATATATATATAATACTATTAATACTTATATATAAGTGCTATATAAATAAACTTTACTTACTTAAATGATCCATCTATTATCCCAATTGCTGTAAATAGATTTTATGCCATCTACATAACAGTTAACCCTTTGGAGTCCTGGGCTATTTTGTCCATTTTTTAAATACTTTTCATTCTGCCACTTGGGAAAAAAAGAATATTTAACATATTTAACATCGCTATCATACTATAATTTTTTGCACAATCTCATTAATGTAACCTTATAGTAATTTTTTCACTTTGACTGACTGGATCAACATTTTGAACCCAAAAGAAACTAAAAAAACAACAAACATTATTATCGGATTTTGAAAATGTTGTTTTTTTCCCACTTTTGAAACAGAAACGCTCAATGACTTTCAAACGTTGCAAATGTGTTTACAGGTTGCAAATATAACATAAATGTTTAAATTTTTATACTAAATTGACCTTAGCTCTGTTTTATTTTGGTTATCATCAATAAACAAATGATTTACAGCTACATGTGATACTATACTGTGTTACATAGTTCATAAGAAAACAACTCTTGGGTTTGGTTCTAAGTTTAATTTGCAAATTTGTTCTTGAAAGATGCATGAAGCAAAAGGTTTGCACTCTTCTCGCTGCTGTTTATGATCTTTTATAATAACTAGACATTTACATCTGCATCTCTTACATTTGCAAAAGAGGTTGCAACCTCCAGAGCTGGCACAGCCTGCAAATAAAAACATTAAGATTATTGTGGTAAATGATTTGATTTAATGTAGGGATTTTATTAAAAAAAAGAAGTTTGAGCATGCAGTTACTAAACTCTAATGAAAAAAAACGTAATTTTGCAAGAGGAAAACTTTGATGAGAGAAGTTTTTTAAAGAAGTTGGCACAAGTTGGTTCTTTTAAGAAGTGATTTGAAGAGTGACAGGCAGTGGTCATGCAGGAAATCAGCCAATAAAGTCATAACTGAGTGATTTGAGTTCAACATTGGTTCCATCCCCTGCCTACTCTAATCCTGAGCCCTACACAGAGTCTTACATTTAACACTTTTTCTGAGTTTATATAGTTCTCACGGATTCTGAGTTAAAATTACACTTTGAAAAGTGTTAATATTTTAACTCTTTAATATTTGACACCCTTGGTGTTGTTTTGACACCACATAAGTTCACTTTTAACTCCAAATTGTGTTATTCCTTTTCACTTTGTGTTACTTTGACACATTAAAGTGTATTTTCAACCCTAAAATCATGTGATTTCCTTTCACTAATGTGATAATTAACAGTCATTGTTTTGTTTTACGATACATTAAAAGTGCATTCTGTCTTTAGCCGAACATACAAGTGGCAAAATCTGATAATCAACTCCAACTGAAGTGAATTTTGATCACTACAAGTGTTAAAACAACTCCAAAATCAACACTCACCAATTCAAAATTATTAACACTGAAAAACAACACTACTGATTTTGCTGTGTATTGTCTGAAATCTGAAATCCCCCCTCTGCCCATCCTCCAGCTGTGGCTTCAATAGATAGAGATTAGATATTTTTACTTGTTTTGGAAAGTCTTGGCAAGACAAATTTTCATTTCATCCTGCCTGTAAACACCACTTGTGTATTTTTTCCTCATTTTGTGTCTTTTGTTGGTCATTTTGTGTCTTTTTTTAGACATTTTGTGTCTCTTTTAGTCATTTTGTGTCTTTTTGTGTCTTTTTTTTAGTCATTTTGTGTCTTTTTTTGTCATTTTGTGTCCTTTTTTAGTCATTTTGTGTCTTTTTTAGTCATTTTTAGTCATTTTGTGTCTTTTTTTAGTCATTTTGTGTCTTTTTGTGTCTTTTTTTAGTCATTTTATGTCTTTTTTTAGTTATTTTGTGTCTTTTTGGTCATTTTGTATCTTTTTTTTGTCATTCTGTGTCATTTTTGTCATTTTGTGTCTTTTTTTAGTCATTTTCTGTCTTTTTTGGTCATTTTGTGTCATTTCTTGGTCATTTTGTGTCTTTTTTAGTCCTTTAATCCAACATAAAACATGATTTTGAACCTTTTTTTTTTTACTTTCAAAACACTACCATGCTCAACATTGCTGTGTACCGTCTTAAACCCCCCCTCACTCTGCCCACCCCCGTGGCATGAGGCTGCCAGGCCCTGTGGCTGAGAGCAGACGGAGGTGGATGTTAAAACGCCTGATGTGACCGTGACCACTTCCAGAAACAATTTAATTCCACAGCTTCAGCCATCTCCAGCTGATCTACTCCTCCGAGGTCATTAACTGTGCCACAGAAGGTCACATGATTAATGAGTGACAGACCCTCTGGTGCAATAACGTGTATGAACGTGGCCCATTAATTAGACAGGGGGGCCACAGAGAATGAATGGCCAGGGACAGCTTGGCCCCCTCACAACCCCGTCCTTCCCACACCACATTTTTCATCTCCATCTGCACAAACAGACACTTAGAACCACTCCAAAACAGCATTATTCTCTTCCAGACCAAACAACAGAACCAATGTTGCTAACATGGCTAATACTTCAGCAATGTACGGTACATTATAACATATTAAGGAATTAAAAACTGAGAGGTTTTCTGAGTCTAAATGGCCTTGGTTCACTGCAAAAACTGAAATCTACGTAAGATGAATTATCTCAGATCAAGGGGATATATGCTTATTTTTGGCTGATGAGATAGTTCTTATTGGTAAGCAGCATTTAAGTTGCCCATCCCTTTTCTAAGGTATTTGTGGGTTCATTGACATTAGATATTTTTACTTGTTTTTTTTTTTTTTTACTTGTATTTTTACACCTGACTTTTTTTCACTTTTTTCCTTGTTTTTAACTCTATGTATATAAGTTTTGGGCTATTTTGTCCATTTTTGAATCCTTTTCATCCTGCCTGTATACACCACTTGTGTATTTTTTGGTCATTTTGTGTCTTTTTTTAAGTCATTTTGTGTCTTTTTTAAGTTATTTTGTGTCTTTTTTTGGTCATTTTGTGTCTTTTTATTAGTTATTTTGTGTCTTTTTGGTCATTTTGTGTCTTTTTTAAATCATTTTATATCTTTTTTTAGTCATTTTGTGTCTTTCTTTTAGTCATTTTGTATCTTTTTGTGTCTTTTTTAGTCATTTTGTGTCTTTTTGTGTCTTTTTTAGTCATTTTGTTTCTTTTTTTTAGTCATGTTGTGTCTTCTTGTATCTTTTTTTTTGTTATTTTGTGTCTTTTTTGTCATTTTCTGTGTTTTTTCTATCATTTTGTGTCTTTTTAGTCCTTTAATCCAACACAAAATGTGATTTTGAATCTTTTGTTTTTTACTTTCAAAACGTTATCATGCTCAATGAAGAATAAATGATGCAAATGTGACCAAAGAAAAAGTCACTTGTTACTAGTTAGAATAAACTAATTCTAAGGTATTTGTGGCTTCATTGAGATTAGATATTTTTACTTGTTTTGGAAAGTCTTGACGAGCCAAATCGTCTTGTTCCATTCGAAGATAAATTTGCTATTTTTAAGCGAAATACGCCTCATTTTTGTACTTTTTTCCTTGTTTTTAAGAGCTGATTTTTTTGCAGTGTAGTCGGACTGTGCTTGGTAGAGCTGTGAGCGTTGGCCTCAGGTTGATCTGGGTATCAAGCATCAGAACGTTGTGTTGTTGCAGTCCTTTTGCAGGACTATGATAAGCACTCTGCATTACTGAGGGCAATCTCCAAGAGGAAATGAAACATTCTGCTGCCACAGACCGGCTTTATTAGAAGACAACAAGTCCGGCCTCTCAGGATATACAGATCAGGAGATTTAATTGATGCTGACTGACTGTCAATGCACTCCTATAGCTGGGAGAAACAAGAGTGTTTAACACTGCTCCATTGTAAATAGTATTCATTTCTCAGTCTAATCAACTTAATGCAATTCCAATAAGTCCATTTCTTAGAGTGGCCGTGTTGATTTGAAACCTCATAGCCCTGTTTTATTTCCACCAGTGCCAACAAATGTAATGGCTGCTAAGTATATTGGGCAATAATATCAGAATGCTCTACATCCAGTGCATGCATTTCAATTTTACCTTGAGGTCAAAGCATTATGGATATATCCCAGAGGGGTCATTAATCATAAATACATACACTGTATGTAATAACAACCAGTAGGGAGAAACACAGTGTGTGAGACAGCAGGACACAATGGATATCTAAGTCAACAAATCTCATCAATTCACCCACCTGGGTCAGACACACACACACACACACACACACACACACACACACACACTCAGTATTAGAGTTGTTCCGATTCTGATACTAGTAATTTAGTCTTTTTGTGTCTTTTTTTGTCATTTTGTGTCTTTTTTTAGTCATTTTGTGTCTTTTTTAGTCTTTTTGTGTCTTATTTAGTCATTTTGTGTCTTTTTTTAGTCGTTTTGAGTCTTTTTTTCAGTTCTTTTTAGCCATTTTGTGTCATTTTGTGTCTTTTTTAGTTATTTTGTGTCATTTTTTAGCCATTTTGTGTATTTTTG
The DNA here is from genome assembly GCF_030273125.1 of Centropristis striata. NCBI lineage: Eukaryota > Metazoa > Chordata > Actinopteri > Perciformes > Serranidae > Centropristis > Centropristis striata. Next base: position 1,863,985 of record NC_081518.1, read on the forward strand.
TGTCTTTTTTTTAGTCATTTTGTGCCTTTTTTTAGTCTTATTGTGTCTTTTTTTAGTTGTTTTGTGTCATTTTTTTAGCCATTTTGTGTATTTTTGTGTCTTTTTTTTAGTCATTTTGTGTCTTTTTTAATTGTTTTGTGTCTTTTATTTAGTCTTTTTTTGTGTCATTTTGTGTCTTTTTTAGTTATTTTTGTGTCATTTTTTAGCCATTTTGTGTCTTTTTGTGTCTTTTTTTAGTCGTTTTGTCGTCTTGTTTTTAGTCTTATTGTGTCTTTTTGTAGTCGTCTTGTGTCCTTGTTTTAGTCTTATTGTGTCTTTTTGTAGTCGTTTTTGTGTCTTTTTTTAGTCCTTTATGCTTTTTGGTGACTCCAAAGGATTAAAAATAAATGTAATAATAAATGGCTTGAATCTGCTATATTTATTTATGTTCTACAAAGGGTTTAACCTGAGCCAGGCCTTACCACAATGATAATCATATCACAGTCATGCAGGTGTAGTATGATATTTATTTTATAACATACTGGTATCAGATCGGTACTCGGTATCGGCCGATACCCCACAGCACAAGTATCGGAATCGGAACCGGCAGGGAAATAATGGTATGGGAACATCTCTACTCAGTATATGTGTATTAAAGTACACATTTCCCATTCCCATTGTCCCAGAAACATAATAAGCAGTGACAGGGTGAGCCAGATCCTCAACCAGCAAAACAACATCTTTAGAAACATGAAAAATAAGAAGCTGTTGAGATATGTGTGGTTGTGTAATGATGTTTTATCATGAGATGATTTCTAGGTCATAGGGATATTTATCTGTAGTTATGAATATGGAGGAATAATAATTTATGAGGCACGCTGATAATAAACATAATTTTGAGAGGTGCTGCTGACATTTTTTTTTTTTTTACACTTTTTTTTTTTTAAATGAACAACAAAAATGAAATAAAAAAAAAATATTCCTGCATCTTATCAAAGATTGAGAGGAACCCTTGACCCTTCTGAATAAAGCATCTCTCTGGAGATTTGACACACATCTCTCAGCACAGATCTGAAGACAGCCATGAATGTTGTTTGCCCTCTGATATATTTTTAATATTCAGATCATATCAAATATGTCCTCTTTCAATAATTGATCTATCTATCTATCTACTAGCAACATAACACATGCTGAGCTTTGGCATGCGATGTCTCCAGCCCCAGTCAGTAAATCTTCCTCCTCGATTCAGAGTGAAGGGAAACGCTCCGACATGTGACGCACTCGTCCAGGGGAACCCACCGACCACAGACACACAACAACACTGGGGCTATTCTGTCCATTTTTTAATCCCTTTCATCCTGCCTGTATACACCACTTGGGTCTTTTTTTAGTCATTTTGTGTCTTTTTTTAGTCATTTTGTGTCTTTTTGGTCATTTTATGTCTTTCTTTTAGTCATTTTGTATCTTTTTGTGTCTTTTTTTAGTCATTTTCTGTCTTTTTTTTGTCATTTTGTGTGTTTTTGTTTCTTTTTTAGTCATTTTGTGTCTTTCTTTAGTCATTTTGTGTCTTTTTTTAGTCATTTTGTGTCTTTCTTTTAGTCATTTTGTATCTTTTTGTGTCTTTTTTTGTCATTTTGTGTCTTTTTTTAGTCATTTTGTATCTTTTTTAGTCATTTTGTGTGTTTTTGTGTCTTTTTTTAGTCATTTTGGATCTTTTTGTGACTTTTTTAGTCCTTTTGTGTCTTTTTTAGTCATTTTGTGTGTTTTTGTGTCTTTTTTTGTCATTTTGTGTCTTTTTTTAGTCGTTTTGTGTGTTTTTGTGTCTTTTTTTTGTTATTTTGTCTTTTTTTAGTCCTTTAATCCAACATAAAATGTGATTTTGAACCTTTTTTTTTACTTTCAAAACACTATCATGCTCAATGAAGAATAAATGATGGGACCAAAGAAAAATGCACTTGTTCTTAGTTAGAATAGAAAGCAGCCTCGAAATCAGAGCTAAAGATGCACAAATGGCGTCGCTTTGTAACACAATTACTATAGTATGATTGAATATTGTTGTCCTAGAACAGGGGTCGGCAACCTTTCTCACTAAAGAGCCATCGTTGGCTAAAATAAGAGAAAAATTGTCGGATTTAAAGCATCTAAAACGCAGATGGTATTTTGAATATTGCTCACTTTCTTCTTGCAGATGTCTCGCTTATTCAAAACAGCTTCTTTTAATCCAGTCAAAGAAAGCATCTAAAAATATAAAGAGGCCACATGCACTAAAAGGACCTGGTGACAATTTGTTGTGTGTCGAGGGAACGCAGGCTGTTCTCATGAACTGGACTTATAATATGAAAATATTAAAGATATCCCGTATATGTTCAAGATCGAAGTTTGTGTCCCGTTGGAAACTTCTTTACTCATGTTCCAGGTCAACCTTTACTAACTAAAGAGCCATTGTTGGCTAAAATAAGAGAAAAATTGTCGTAATTGAGCCGCAAACCTTATTGTGAATGAAAATAAAACAGCCTACTAAGTCTAAATTAGTCTACCAACATGACTAATTAACTAACTAACTAACTAACTAGTTTGTAATCAAAAGCTATAGTCTAGCTAGGAAAACTAGAAACTAGACTTGAAGTTGGCAAAATGTATAGGTTATAAGGCTTTCTGAGATTTTCGTAAACTATATGATGCACATTTTAATTGATTAATACAGTCATGGAAAAAAATATTAGACTATTGAATAATGAAGAGCTGATATCTAGACATGTTCCATGTTTTTTCTTGTTAATGATTTTGGTTATTGTCAAGAAAACATGAAAAATGTCTAGATATCAGCTCTTTAATTAATCTCTTGTGATATATTTTTGTTGTTATCATTATATTTGTCCAAACAAATGAACCTTTAGTTGTACCAGAACAAGAAACTGAAGAAAACAATGTGGTCTGATAATATTTTCCATGACTGTATGTTAAAAAGAAATGCTTTATTGCCATATATAAGCTTAACATTTTTACAATACAAGAATATGAATTGCTTTGGATCTACACCAATGAGAAATGAAAATTAAAGACGGCCTGAAGAGCCTCATGAGGCTCCAGACTCTCAGGTTGCCTACCCCTGTCCTAGAATAATTAGAAAATTCTTTGCATCTTTAAAGTAATTTTGCAGTTTATTTGAGCAAAATGCATGATATTTAAAGACCATTATACTCAATGTTTGCACCCTAAAAGCAAACCAAATATCTTCTGTGTAAGATATCTACTAAAACGTTTTCCTCTCTCTCTAAAGGACAATAGTGCAACACAAACATATCTAATGGAGTCAGTGTTTTTTGACCAACAGCATCTCCTGTGGTGGCTCATTTCCTTAGTGCAAGAGGTTCCCACCCTCCGCTGCAGCCAGGCTTCGGGGGGCACGCTGGAGAAAATGTGAGATGGAGGGAAGAAGCAAAGTAGAAGAGGGAAACCATGCTGGGAGAAAGGAAATCTTCCATGTGCAGAAGCAGAGTGGCTAGAGGACATTTCACGCTAATGGCGGCCGGGCCAATTGAAATGACTGCAGCGCTGCATGATTTGAAGGTCAGGAGACAGCGGATTATATTCCAGTGGTGGCGAGGGGGGATTGGAGGAGTAAAATGGTGCCTCCCCACCTCCCCGCCTCCTTCTCCTCTCCTGAATTATTGCAGAACAACCAAGATGGAATCAACATAGCAGCGAACACCACCATCATCACTCTTGCACACAGCGCACCATGAAACACATTGCACTGCTCCCGTATATCATAATGAGAAATTCTGCTGCGGAAAAGATCAGTTTGTGAAACCAAACAACACAACAAACCGCCCTTACAGTAAACTAACTGCTTTTCATTATGCAACCAAATTATATTTATGATCTATAAAGCAGTAAAAAAAAAAATGACAGCGTGCAATAATAATGATAAAATACTGCACAAAAGATTACTATTTTACTTGTGAGGGCCAAAGAATGATTTGGCTTTCTCAGTAAACTGTCAATGCTCTTATTTTTATCCTTGAGAAGTCATCACAACAAAACAAACAATTAGATTTCCTCCTGTACACATGGCTGACACACTGGATAAAAAAAAAAAGCATGGCTGGAAAAGCTCAGTGTGTGGCCGGGCTTACACATGAGGGTGCAAAAGTTACTCACACATGAGGAAAGCATAAAGTGATTATGCACATGACTGCAGTAATAAGCTGTAATAAGATGTGGAATGACCATACGTATTTACTCCAGACTTTCTGCAGCACATTGTGTTTTTTATCCAATGGATATACGACATATAAGGCAAAAAAAAAGAAAAAAAAAAGAACCTCGAGCCTAACACGACAACACACAACAACAAGCATGTCAAGCAGGATTTCAGAAATCAGCAACATTAATGTAATTAAACTAATCCCTTGCAGGCATCAGCTTCTCTATCTGCCTGATGTGATTTCATAACTTCTGGAGGCTGTGCAATTTTTCTCAATTCCCATCAGACATTTGCACAATTCTGACTATAAGCGCCAGAACATTTTTTAAATGTGAATCAGACTCACAGATGCACCTGTTTTATTCAGACAGAAAAAAAAACAGATTGTGCAAGTGGAAGCAGCAGTGACAGGTATTTAGATGGCGCTCCTTCCAGTGACAGTAAACACTGTGCAGGTATCGTCCAATCAGAGCCGCTCCACGACAGCGAGGAGGACGTCTGATTGGACGAGAGCGGCTGCCACTCTTTCAGCAGCCAATGGAGGAGTTTGTATCATAGAAGGTCATAAAGCATAGACACTTAGTGCAATGGCAGCATTCACATGCTAACAAAAGCTTCACAACCGAGTCAGTGAATTGAAATAACTCATCTCAAACATCTTGCATTGCACCATTGAATTGCACTATATGCACAGTACTCCACACAAAAGAAAAGGGGAAAAGGAAAGATGCTTTCAATATTGTTTGGAAATAAAGAGAAACCTTGTGGAGGCAGGATGTGAAAAAAGCTTTCTGTGCCTTTTTGTAATTATCTACTTCACTTATATTTATACCTTTGTATATGAAAAAAATGAGGAAGATGAAAAGATGTGCATTTAGAATATGCTTCTGCAAGAGTGGATCTGTGTGTGTAAATGTGTATTTGTGTGTGTTAATATGTATGTATAAGAAATAAAAAGCATATTTTGTTCATACCATATTGTACTAACTGTAGCAGTGCATTTGAAGGCCTTTATACATTGATTTTTTTACACTGGAAATATTTTTGTTTTTTCTGCGGAGCTTTAAAATTGTCAGAACATTAGAAAATATATTTGGAAAAATAAAAAAATTACTAAATTAGCTTTAAATATTCATGGATCTAAATTAAAATGATAAAAAATGATAAAGGGAAAATGAAAAACACATTATGCATGCCATTATGCTTCATAAAAGTAAAAATCATATGCTTTTTATCAAGCATAATGTCATTTTATGCCATAAAAAATACATATTTATCTTGTTTTTTTGCAGAAAATCTGAAATTTGGGTTTCCATGAGGATACAACGTGAGTTCAGATACACGGTGAGCACATGTTGTGCCCAGGTCAGCAGTGTTTTATGGCCTGTGTGTGTGTGTGTGTGTGTGTGTGTGTGTGTGTGTGTGCAGCACAGAGAAACAGTGTGACGCTGCTGAAACTCACAGCTTGTAAAAGTCGACAGCAGATAACAGGCGACCGAGGTAGCCCGGTCAATCCAGCGCCTGTTTGAATGGCTGACCATGTTAAGCTCTTAAAGCAGGCATTAATCCAGGATTTTAGGAGAAGAGCTAAGTTTGGCACGTTATCATGGCGAGGCCCAGACCTTAGCTGGAGTTCAATCACTATGCAGGAGCACCGACAGTCACACAGGCCAAAGACATGCAGCACCACAGCCGGACGGAAATAACACAGTAAGGAACAATCTAAGTGTTAAAGTGATCTATTTGACTTTCGGGTTGGTTTATTTGTATATAAACTACATTTTAGTGCATCTTGACTTACTAAAAAATAGAGACAGATAGAGGATTTATGCTGTTTATGCATCATAATCAGCATATGGGATTAGGGATGTAACAATACTAATCATAACAAAATGAGACTGCAGGCAGATTATGAGCAAAAGAAAATTCTTTCTCAGACAAAAATCTACAAAAAATACATTTTGTCTTATTGTTTTCCTTTATCAAATGAAATTAATCCATGCAAAAGAATGCATATTAACTTTTTCTGTAAAAGTGAAACTGAAAGAATCTTTTGTCTTAAAAAAACGAAACAAAAAAATGTAATACCATTTTAAAACCAATCCAAAATCAAATGTACATGTTGATGTTGTTTTTTTAGGAACATATATATCTATCTAAATCTAAATGTATATCTACATTTTCAAGCAGAAGCTGAGATCTCTGGACATTGACAGTGCGCACTGTTTTTTGTCTGGACTGTTATTTTCTCATTTCATTTTCTGACTTGACTCCGGAGATTCTACCTTGCACAAGTTGCAGTGCATTGTGACTGAGATGCCACCAATCAAAATGCTTCCACACCTCAATTTAAAACAGCATGGTGCACCCTCAATGTTGAGATTTTCTCCTGCAGCCGCCATGTTTTTGTGCCTTGATGCAGCTACCGACGGAAGTGACGTAGGAAATGGGGTCAAAAGTCGACAGCTCCCAATGATTAAAAAAAAAGAGTTTTTCATCTATAATAATAATAATACATTGTATCTGTAATGCACTTTACATTAAAATAAATCTCAGAGTGCTACAGGTTAAAAGCATAACAGTCTAATAAAAAAATGATTTTAAAAAAGGATAAAACACCTAAAAACAGAAGAGAATACATCTATACATACTAGGGTTGTCATAACACTAAAATTTTCAACTTCAATACTCGATACCATTTTCGATACCACCAGGATAAAAACAAACACAAGAAAAATGCAATATGTAAAAATGAACAGAACCACAGGTTAAATATTTATAATAAAAAACAGTTGTGCAAAAAGAAACTGCAGCTATGATAACAAGCTTCAGGTCTGAGGTAGTGCAAAAAATAAATAAATACAATAAACAATAACAATTAGAACAATATTTTGAGGTTGTATGGTTTAGCTGCTTAATAAGTTGTTGGATCGATACTTTTGAAAATGAGTATGGTATCCGGATACAACGTTACTTTTGACAAGCCTAATACATACACAAGCTAAAAACCATCTGGACGGGAGGAACCAAATGTTTTGCTAAAAAGGAAAATTTTAGTCCTTTTTTTAAAAGTGTCTATGGTAGGTTTGTCAAAAGTATCGATACTAAAACGTTGTATCCGGATACGGTACTCATTTTCAAAAGTATCGATGAAAAGTGTTATTTTCTCTCTTGAAGTCCCAGAATGAAGCAGAGAAAAGTCGACTTATTTATCAAGCTTGCCTAATATTGTGCACAACATGCAAAATATTGTTCTAATTGTTATTGTTTATTGTATTTATTTATTTTTTGCACTACCTCAGACCTGAAGCTTGTTATCATAGTTGCAGTTTATTTTTGCACAACTTGTTTTTCATTATAAATATTTAACCTGTGGTTCTGTTCATTTTTACATGTTGCATTTTTCTTGTTGTTAAAAATATTTCTGTTAAATTTTGGGGTCTTTGTTTTTATCCTTGTGGCATCAAAAATGGTATCGAGTATTGAATATTTTCCTGAGTATCGGTATCGAGTTGAAAATCTTAGTATCATGACAACCCTATTCTATGGACTGTGGTGCCTTCAGGGTGTCAGAATGTCATCTCACTAAAATTTAAATTGTCACACTTGTTAATGAACTTTCTCTCAGTAAGTATAGTTGCAGTCCTCTGCAGGTTTCCTCCAGCAGACTGCCTGTTGTGTAATGTGCAGGATCATCCAGCCAGCTTGTTTCTAGTATTGGCTCTTACAGAGCCGGAGTGACCTCTCTGGCCAGTCTCAGCCTCAGCGCCAGCCTCGCCCCTCCAGACACACACACAGTTCAGGCCGGAGCAGAGCAGAGCACACAGCACAGCCTCCTCTGCTCCAGCTCCACTCCAGAAACACACAGGCCAGCTCAGATCAACATCTAAGATAGCTGTGCAGACAGACAAACATATTAAGAGCTGACAGCTCCTGACCATGCATCTGCAAAAGTAGCATCATCATGTTTTAGCAGTGGCACAAATACCCACAAGCCAATACAAACGGCTGCAAGCACACAGTCACGTGACGCCGTGCACAAACAAACGTACATGCACGCAGAAACACACACACACAGCAACACAGCAACACACACAGCAGTATGAGGGTGCAGCCATAGGGCTTGGGCCAGGGCTTAGGGCTAGAGCATGGGCTTAGGGGACTGGGTGTGCTTGTTGGCAGATGGGGGATATTAGGGGCAGTGTGTTGACTGATAAATCTTCCTGCACGGTGTAGGACCTGAGCTATCATCTGACATATGAAAAAATACCAGAGAAGCTGCAGAGAAACGAGAGGAAATTAAATGAGAGTGGGGGGATGAAGAAGGGCAGCAAAGCAGCGTTGTAGCAGGCTTCTGTTGTGCTCCTCATCCTCATCCTCATCCACACTGTCAGTTCAATCTACATATCAGATTTCATTCATGTTTCTACATTTATTCTGCTTGTGTCAGGAGCTAAAACACTGTATGGCTAATGCAACGTGTCAAAAATAGTCTTGTACGCTTGTAAGAATACCTACTACTTCCTGTGTGGGATTTATGGAGCGGAGAATCTGGATCATCACCGTGTGACAGCTTTCATTTATGCATATTGTTTACTGCAGAGGATGAAAAAAAGACAGCTACTGATAGTTATTAAAAAATGCATCAGATTTTGATTTAAACTTTAATTATTATAGCCTCACTGCAATGAAATGAGAAAAATACGGAATCAAACATGTTTTATGTTTGTGACTTTTATTCTTAATTTGGCAGAAAAATCTAATGATGCAGTTTTGCATCAGTATGACACACTTTTAATTAAATCTGATGTTCTTTATGTGGGAAAAAAGTTTATTTTACTGCATGTAGACTTGGCTGCCAGTTTATTAAGTACACCTAGCTAAATATAATGCATCCTAATAAACAAGCGCTGAAATAAATATAATAAAGTTAAAATGAAGTTAGTTAAAACTTGCTTCAATTCTAGTGACATTAACCCTTTGATGCTCAACATATAAACACCTTCTAATGCACAACATCATCAAAAATGACCCACATTCATTTCCCATGTTATTACATGTTGGCTGTGTGTTTGAGTATTTTTTTCTTATTACAACAGATCATTATATCCGTTTTTCCTTTCATAAATTGTGCAGAAAAACATTTTTTGTATTTTTACGTCAAGTTTACACACATGGGTCAAAAATGACCTTGTGCATTAGAAGCATAGTGATACAAAAAGGGTTTTTATTCAAAAAGTAATAAACAAAAACAAAAAAATAGGACTTATGATGACCAAAAACAAGTGAATTGAGGAAAACTAAGGAATACTGAATGATGAAATTAATTTATTGCAAAGATATAGAATATAAAAACATAGTTGGGTCACTTTAGACCATGTTGTGCATCAAAGGGTTAAAGTAAAGTTTGTGTTGACAGTGAAGACCTGAGAATGAACTTCCCACCCCATTTATATCAGTATAGTTAGATTTAATTTGTATTTTATTGTGAATTTGCCCCAAAACGTTGCTTTAAATGTCTGTCAGTGAACACAGTGATTCTTGTGATTATTTGTGAACACACACAGCCAAACTATCAGGGTTAATATTACTCTGGAAGTACAGAAATAAACTGTTAAAAGTCCCACACTCAACCAGAGTAAAAATATATTAGATATTTTTGAACACCTAGCCCACAGCAATGTCAGCTCTGTGAGTGGACAGATAATTCTCCAATCAACACTTGTCGACTCCAAATAATTGCAAGTGAAAAAAATCAACAGTTATTAACACTTGGGGAGTTGCTGTGCATGGTATTTGGGTTTATGTGAGTGAGTAAGTGAGTTAGTTAGTGTGTGTGAGTGTGTGTGTGAGAAAGAGAGAGAGAGAGAGAGAGAGAGAGAGAGAGAGAGAGTCCAAATGGATTTCAGCCCTAGAATAAATCACTGTCGCCACAGAAACAAGCCGACAGCTGTGATGGATGGCTGAAATTTTTGTGTTGATGTCTTTAGTATTGCTGACAATTTGGTAGTCCTGGCTTTTACACTTTTCCTGAGCTTGCGTGTGGCTAACACATCTAAATTCTGGCACATGCCCATTCCTGCACACAGTATTATACACCTGCTCAAAAAAACCTGCTTCTGGATCAAATTATCTTTTTTTTTTTTTTTTGTGCCACGTAAAAGCATAATCTGATATAGGCCTATATATATATATATATTCACAAACCAGATTCTTCACATTCTTAAAAAAAAAGAAACATATTGCTGCTTTACTGTACATTCTTTACTGTATATATTACTTTATATACTGTATATATCCTATAGCATATTCAATTCATACCTGCACTATATTTATACACTGTGTTCATATGTAAATACCTTTCACTTCACTACTCTGCACTTCTGGTTAGATGCTAAACTGCATTTCGTTGTCATAGTACTTGTTACTCTGTTCAATGACAATAAAGTTGAATTTAATATAATATAATATAATCTAAAACATTGTTGTTGTGTAATCAATGAAGCCCAAAATGAAATTTAATGTCTGCATTGTAAACTTTTTTAAATTTTCTGAACGACTTCCCCAAAAAGTGTGACATAATTGTGATTCCAACTTCCTGAAGTGACACAGTGGACACCATCTTGTGTGTGTGTGTGTGTGTGTGTGTGCACCATGGTCACGTGATCTTGTTGCACCTGTATGCTCTGACCCTCCTGTTGTCACCATCAGACACACTGTCTGTCTGTCTCAGTGACGTCTACTCTTAAAACTGTCCACGCAAAACTGATTTTTCTTCCTTTTTTTCCCCCGGCATGGCACGTTTCCCTCCGATTCCTGTTATCTGGCCCACTCGGGGCGCTGATTCTCCCCCTAAATGCACAGTCACCCCCTTTTTTTTTAAAGCACACACACTTGACACACTTGACAGTTTCTGCACAAACTCCAAAATTCCCGAAATAAAATGTATATGCTTTTTATAAATATGCTGCACACACCAAAACTGTGTACAAAATCCATACACCTTTGCATGAAGTTACATGAACACTATACACCTTTACACACACACACACACACACACACTCTCTCTCTCACGTGCACGCGCACACACACACAAAGTAAAGAGTTGGGCCGCTCTAAGCCAGCCCCCCCACATCCACTGTTTCCATCTGCTCTCACCTGGCAGGATCAAAAAGAGCACACTTCCCACAAACTTACAAAGAATCAATACTTTCTCCAGCAAAACACAGCAGCAGTCACAGCCTCAGCCTCAGTCCCAGCTCCACACTAACTGTACTCAAAGTACTGTAGACTGAGAGAAAAGAATCCACAGAGCAGAAATTAAAAAAGCATTTACTAACCTTACTGTCCTTTTTCTTTCCTTTCCCCTTTTTTCCTCTCTCACGTCCAATCCCCTCTCCTTTCTTCTTCTGCTGGTTCTTGTCCTCTAACACCTCTAGTCTATAAGTAAGTCATGCAGGAGCTGCTTCCTGCTCCTTGCTCAGCCCTACGCCACTGTATTAGTCTGATTTCACACTCTGCAGCCTAGCCTCTTGTCCTGAAGGGGACGGTGAATGTGCTGCTTATTTAGAAGCCGGCGCGCACTACCTGGGCTTGTAGGCAGCTGTTTAAAGCACGAGGCAACATCCAGGGTGCATAATACCCCCTCTTCCTTACACACACACACACATCTTCTCCCTCTCTCTCTCTCTCACTCTCTCACTCTCTCTCTCTCTCTCTCTCTCTCGCTCTAACACTCACATGCACACACTGGCTCACGAGATAGGCAACGGCACAACACACACACTCTCTCATGCACGCTCACACACACTCGTGCACGAAGTGAAACACACACACATGCATGCAAGCGGTCTGTCAGAGGTCTCTGTACCTTGGCTGGGATAGCAGGCAGTGTGAGAACACACACACACACACAGTGAGATGGGCTGGCTGCTCCGTTCTGTCTCTTCTCTCTAAGTGTTTAGAAGACAATTTCAACAAGGGATTGCTCCCAATCTACTAGGGTGATCCACATGGATGAGTTATAATATGCTTGCCACTCTCTACCTCTCTCTTGTCCCCCCCTCTCTACCTCCTCCACTCCTCCACCCCTTCTTCCTCTGTTCCCTCTCTCTCTCTTCCTCCCTCTCTCTCTCTCTCTCTCTCACTCTTTCGCTCTCATGCTCGTTGTTTTAGCCTATTACCGAGCCGTCACCGCTTTCACTTCAGGAGGAAAGCCTTCCCTTCTTGGATTCTCTTCTGTTTCTCTGCTCTGTGGTGGATGATGTGCATGAGATGGGGCCAAAGACTGACTGACTCCACCTGAATGCGTATTAGTAAAATGCATTATTTATTGCAAAGCTGCATTCATTTTTTTTTTTTTTCTTTCTGATATGCCGGTGGACACGAGGGGGAAGGGAGCAGTGAGCGGTGGTGGCTACAGCAGCAGCGAAGGGGTCTTATTGGTGGTGTGTGTGTGTGTGTGTGTGTGTGTGTGTGTTGGGGGGGTGGGGGGGTAAGGGGGGGTAGAGGGGGATGAGGGGTCAGGATTTGGGATAGCGGAGGTCTGGAGGGAGGTGAAAAGAATACATAAGATATGATTTTAATTTATTTATTTATTCAATGAGTGGGGTTGCCTTATCATCCAGGGGGGCTGCTTAATGACATCACTGCTGGCTTCCCCAAGCTGTCCCAAATCACACTGCCACTCATTTTTTCATCAGAAATGGTTTCAATTTATTACCCTCTGCGTGTGTGTGTGTGTGTGTGTGTGTGTGTGTGTGTTCTTGTACTTCCTACATAGTGAGGACCAGAACACGTTTCTAACCAACAGATTGAGGGGCTTTTTTTAGCAAAGTGAGGACATTTCGGCCGGTCCTCACTTCTTTTAAGGCTTTTTTTTTTAAGATTTCAGACTTTGTTTTAAGGGTTAAAGGTTACATGATAATGATAATTCACTGAAACTGTATTGTGTGGTTACAAAACTGACTAAAATTATAGTGAAAATGTCCTTCGTTTTTGTCTTTGTCAACTTTTTTCATACATAATAAAGATGGATAAGACAAAGGAAATAAAAGCAAAATTTACTGTGACCTCTTTTAATCTCCCACCCAACAAATACCCCATTACAAAACACTACAACTAATAAAAACTAAACTAAAACTAACTGAATTTGAAAACAAAAATTCACAACGAAATTAAAACTAAAACTAATGAAAAATCCAAAACTATTATAACCTTGCAAGGGACATCACTATTACAATGAGGGCCCTCATAAAAATAGAAGTACAAGAATGTGTGTGTGTGTGTGTGTGTGTAAGAGAGTGAGGTAGACAATCATAAAAAGTGTTACAAAGCAGAAATCAGATTGCATGTGAAATCAGCTTACTTGTGAAAACATGAACTCTCTGCTACTGAAAAATGGCCAGAAAATGTAATTTTTAAAATAAATTGCATTAAAGTAATTACATTTACAACCCTGATTACAAAAAAGTTGTGTTGTTCGACATATATTCATTTGTAAACTGTACAAAGAGAATATATTTTATGTTCAAACTGCACCTTCACTGTAATTCTAAATTTGATGCATTTTGTTTCTGTTTGTGTTTTACGCGTCCAAACTTTTTGGAAATCATGGTTGCACACAAAAATGTATAATTTATAAAAGACGTTGTATACAGCAATTTTAGCTGTTGTTGATTATCTACAAACTACGTCAGACAGTTTCACAAAATATGTAAAACAGCTGTTTATAATTATGCTACATACATTTCAGTTTAAGTCATTTAAAAAGTAATTAACATTTGATTTAACTCTTCAAAATACAAGATTATTTAGAAAGTTTTGTAATGACGTCACTCTAATTCTATTACATGTAATGGATTACTCCAGTGTCTTAATTACATTATTTATGAAAATTAAAAGGCACCATTAGTCGATAACATCAGAATTTGTATCGTAAAATATTTTTTAAAGCTCTCAGTTATTACATTAATAATATTGGTGTGATTAATAATCTCAATTAGTGAAGTTTTAGTCAATAAAACTGATCAGTTTAAAAGTAAAATACGGAAATATTGGAAAAATTTGAATATAAAGAACGCCAACTTTCCTATTTTTGCCTTTATATAAATTCAAAAAGATTAAAAACAAAATCTCTGATACGACCTCTGCCCTTTTGGCGGAAAAAAGGAAAGGAAAAAAGTTTGAAAAGATGCAACAAATGCATATAGTATATTATCAGCAGTCTAAAATTACACTTAAAACAAATAAAACACACAAACATTTAAGTGAAGTGCAAGTCTACGACACCTGTTTGTGTCAAAAAGACGACTGTCATTATTTAACTATGTTTCACAGACATAAATTACGATGCTTATTTAATTATAGTAGGGTTGTCAAAAGTATCGATACTCAAAAAAGTATCGATACTAAAACGTTGTATCCAGATATGATACTCATTTTCAAAAGTATCAATAAAAAGTGTTATTTTCTCTCTTGAAGTCCCAGAATGAAGCAGAGAAAAGTCGACTTATCAAGCTTGCCTAATATTGTGCACAGCATGCAAAATATTGTTCTAATTGTTATTGTTTATTGTATTTATTTATTTTTTGCACTACCTCAGACCTGAAGCTTGTTATCATAGTTGCAGTTTCTTTCTGCACAACTGTTTTTATTATAAATATTTAACCTGTGTTGCATTTTTCTTGTTGTTAAAATATTTCTGTTAAATTTTGGGGTCTTTGTTTTTATCCTTGTGGTATCAAAAATGGTATCAAGTATCGAATTATTGAGTTGAAAATCTTAGTATAGTGACACCCCTAAATTAACGTGACTTCTGTGATATTTTTTTAATGAATTTCTAAACAACCACTGTGATCGCAGCTCTTTTTTAACAGCAGAAGGTTGTTTGAGCAAAGGCCTCGACTCACACACACACAGACAGAGGAGAGGGAGGCTGGAAGTGACTGAGTTGCCACGTTGGTCAACAGGCTGCCGCAACGTGCACCCATGGGGGCAACCAGCAACCAGCCAGGCAGGCAGGAGTCATGACTGCAGAGTGGACCCCCAAGACTCTGTCAGCACTATCACACCACAGAAACACAGCAGCAGCAGCAGCTGCAGCATCATTCTGTGTGAAAGCTGCAGCTCGTATATATCTAATTGTCATTTTCATCACAACACAGTCAAAGTAAACATGAATAGATTTAATCACATCATAAGGAAAAACATAAAAATATAACAACTAATGAACACACAGCTCATCCGGAATGTAAAAGTAAATTGTTGACACGGTCCACGGGCGTCTCTGTTCCACTACACTTTATTAAAATAAAGTCTAAGTGAGTCTCCGGCTGCGTGTCCCCACTAGGGCCTGTTAACTGCTTGGTCCTCAGCCACAGGATGCCCATCTGCACTACCTGCAAAAGGAAATGATGTGGCCCAGGGCCCAGCCAGGCCATTCTATCACCGCTATTAGGGCTTAAGCAGAACTGGAAAATTACTCCATTAGCATTAACAGTCCACCAGTCCATCATTTTAATACTATCATAATCATGAGACTTTCTAATATTATTTTTAAAAGCCTTGGTAAGAAAAAAGGAATTTCATTTCCTTTGCTTAACCATCTTAAATTGAGAGAGAGTAAGTGAATGGAGGAGAAAGTGATATCTTATGAGACAGAGGAAGAAAGTGAAAGAGTCACCTCTAACCCCCCCCCACCACACACACACACACACACACACACACACACTGCAAAAAAGGTGTGTCTAAAACCAGATAAAAACAGTAAATCTGAGGGAAATGATCTTGCTGCATGGACAGATAATTTACCTTGACAAGATTTATTCAATTAAGATTATTAAATCTAGAAATAAGCATGTTGAACACTTAAAATAAGAAATTAACTCTTAAAACCAGATAAATTAAAGCTGCCAGCAGTGATGAACTGGCCCGAGCAGAGTGACCTGATGATTATTTGGTTCTTACCAAGATAAAAAACAACAACTTTAGATTTAGAAGTGTTAGATCATTTATCTTGTTTTAAGGGTTAGTTTCTTATTTTACACACAATACACAAATTGACCAAAAAAGACACAAAATGATCAAAAAAGACACAAAATTACCAAAAATATATGTAAAAATTACCACTAAAAAGACACAAATTGATCAAAAAAAGACACAAAATGACCAAAAAAGACACAAAATGACCAAAAAAGACATATAATGACCATTAAAAAGACACAAAATGACCATTAAAAAGACACAAAATGACCAAAAAACACATGAAATGACCAAAAAAGACACAAACTGACCACAAATATATGTAAAAATGACCACGAAAAAGACACAAATTGACAGAAAAAGACACAAATTGACAGAAAAAGACACAAAATTAGCATATAAGACATATAATGACCATTAAAAGGCCACAAAATGAGCAAAAAATACGTGAAATGACCACTGGAATGACCACAGTGAAAAAAAAATGACCACTAAAAAGACACAATGATGAAATTAACTCTTAAAACCAGATAAAATAAAGCTGCCAGCAGCGATGAACTGGCCCGAGCAGAGTGACCTGATGACTAAAAAAAACTTTAGATTTAGAAATGTTAGATAATTTATCTTGTTTTAAGAGTTAATTTCTTATTTTTTAAGCGTTCAACATGCTTATTTCTATATTTAACAATCTTAATGTAATAAATCTTGTCAAGGTAAATTATCTGTGCATGCAGCAAGATCATTTCCCTCAGATTTACTGTTTTATCTGGTTTTAAACACACCTTTTTTAGCAGTGCTCCTCCCACTAACACCTCGGTCTGTCTCTCTGCTCCAGCGTCACCATGTTACAAGTCACCAGAGAGAAGAGGTTTGAGGAATAAACAAGGGAGATAATTAATATTAATGAGTGGTGCAGACCAACTCTGTGGCTGTTGGAGAATCCGTCTCCTCACAGCTGTCATGTGGCCCTTTAACCCCTCGCGGCCCCCCAAACCACCATATCACCATCACATCTAAACTCCTGCACTGTCAGCTGCTCTGTGTCAAAAATATACATTTCACACTTAAACCATAAACCACCACCAAACAATCCAAGACTCCCGGCTTCCCCTCTGTTTTTAAAAACTTTCAATTTTCCTGAATAGCATGATTATGTATTATTAATATCTCTGAATTATTACTCATTTTCCTCTTAAAATGGAGTGCTTTAATTCACATTTGAAGTACTCATCAAGGCTGTGCAGTGAAATGAATGTGGAAGGATACATTATATTTGCAAAAAATGCAAAGGGTGAATTAAAAATATATAGCAATACTAAAATATTAACTATTAATTTCAAAAAGATCATTTGCCCAGGGAGGGGGAAAAAAGGCTTTTCATTACTTCTATGACTCTCTTTCTTTTCTTTTTTTTTTTGAAGTGTACCTCTCTGATTGCAGGTCTTTGAATAATATGCAATTATCATATAGTGAATATTCACCTGTGCATCAAATACACTGAATATTCTATTTCCAGTGTGAGGCAGAGCCATGATGTTCACTCCCAGGGCTTAAAAAGAGGAGAAATTTACACATTCATAATATTGGTGTGATTAATAATCTCAATTAATGAAGTTTTAGTCAATAAAAGTGATGAGTTTAAAAGTGAAATACGGAAATATTGGAAAAATTGGAATATAAAGAACGTCAACTTTCATATTTTTGCCTTTATATAAATTCAAAAAGATTAAAAACAAATCTCTGATACGACCTCTGCCCTTTTGGTGGAAAAAAGGAAAGGAAAAAAGTTGGAAAAGATGTAATGAATGCATAAAGTATATTATCAGCAGTCTAAAACTTACATTTAAAACAAATAAAACAGACACACAATTAAGTGAAGTTCAAGTCAGCAACACCTGAATGTGTCAAAAAGATGACTGTCATTATTTAACTATGTTTCACAGACATAAATTACAATGTTTATTTAATTATAGTAGGGTTGTCAAAAGTATCGATACTCAAAAAAGTATCGATACTAAAACGTTGTATCCGGACACAATACTCATTTACAAAAGTATCGATGAAAAGTGTTATTTTCTCTCTTGAAGTCCCAGAATGAAGCAGAGAAAAGTCGACTTATTTATCAAGCTTGCCTAATATTGTGCACAGCATGCAAAATATTGTTCTAATTGTTATTGTTTATTGTATTTATTTATTTTTTGCACTACCTCAGACCTGAAGCTTGTTATCATAGTTGCAGTTTCTTTTTGCACAACTTGTTTTTTATTATAGATATTTAACCTGTGGTTCTGTTCATTTTTACATGTTGCATTTTTCTTGTTGTTAAAAATATTTCTGTTCAATTTTGGGGTCTTTGTTTTTTATCCTTGTGGTATCGAATTATCGAGTTGAAAATCTGAATAAAAAGATGAATAATATGCAATTATCATATAGTGAATATTCACCTGTGCATCAAACACACTGAATATTCTATTTCCACTGTGAGGCAGAGCCATGATGTTCACTCCCAGGGTTTAAAAAGAGGAGGTGCAGCGAGGTGGAGGTGGAAAATTTATGTCCAATACAGAATCAGATGGAAGCTCAGTCAACAATAGAAAAAAACTGCACAAAATAAAAATCAAAATAGGTCCAAACATGATACTCTCAACTATCTCTGCTTCATGTTCACTCTCCCATTTTTTTTTTTTTTTTACAATAGTGAACTCTAATTCACCCTTGAAAGCGTGACCTTGTGCTGTGTGACAGGAGATAGCCGCAGCATGAAGACACGACGCCACTTATCATCAAGGGACGAGGTGGCTGGTTAATTTCACACCACCAGTGGCTAAAACCCCTGTTAGTGTGGAGCATCACAATGGCAGCTACGCTGGGGGAGCAGATGTCCTCGTGAAGGGGTGTAAAGAGGGAGGAGGTTGGGTTGGGAGAAGGACAGGAGAGGAGAGGAGAGGAGAGGAGGAATGGTGGAGGAGGAGGAGGAGGTGGTGTGTGTCTGTGTGTGTCTGTGGTGCACTGTGTCGCTGTGTATTGTACTCACAGTCTGACCTTTTTGCGCATGCTCAGATAAACAGCGCCTCTGTCTGCTGCACGCGCAAAAACAGCACAAATAAACATTAAATATGAAACTAAAGTCTGCACAAAGCAGCATTATCAACCCAAGACTGCAAGCATTTATTATGGCCAACCCCTGCTGCACTAAACCAAAAATATATGTTGTGTTTTTGTGCAAATTAGCAAATATGAATAGCTTTATTAGATAGATAAACAGAAAACTAGATATGCATGTAGTTGTAATGTATTTAAGGCAGAAAGCAGTGACAGTTACAGTAACTAGAAGGGCCTCTGTCTGCTGCACGCGCAAAAACAGCACAAATAAACACTAAATATGAAACTATGAATTACTTAAACATTAGACACACAAACTAATTCAGTGCATAAAGCAGAATTATCAACCAAAGACAAGTTATATCACTGCAAGCATTTATTATGGCCAACCCCTGCTGCACAAAACCAAAAATATATGTTGTGTTTTTGTGCAAAGTACCACATATAAATAGCTTTACTGACATAGAAAGAATAGATACACTGAAAACTAGATATGCATGCAATTGTAATGTATTTAAGGCAGAAAGCACTGACATTAACAGTAACTAGAAGGGCTGTCTGACCTCCTGAGTTACTTAACACAAACTAATTCAGCGCACAAAGCAGCATTATCACTGCAAGCATTTATTATGGCCAACCCCTGCTGCACAAAACCAAAAATATACGTTGGGTTTTTGTGCCAAGTAGCAAATATAAATAGCTTTACTGACATAGAAAGAAAACTAGATATGGATGCAATTGTAATGTATTTAAGGCAGAAAACAATGACATTAACAGTAACTAGAAGGGCTGTCTGACCTCTTGTGCATGCCCAGATAAACAGCGCCTCTGTCTGCCGCACGTGCAAAAACAGCACAAATAAACACTAAATATGAAACTATGAATTAATTAAACATTAGACACACAAACTAATACAATGCACAAAGCAGAATTATCAACCAAAGACTGCAAGCATTTATTATGGCCAACCCAAGCTGCACAAAACCAAAAATATATGTTGTGTTTTGTGCCAAGTTCCAATTATGAATAGCTTTGCTGACATAAAGAATAGATAAACAGAAAACTAGATATGCATGTAGTTCTAATGTATTTAAAGCAGAAAGCACTGACATTAACAGTAACTAGAAGGGCTCTGAGAGCAGTCTGACCTCCAGATAAACAGCGCCTCTGTCTGCTGCATGCGCAAAAACAGCACAAATAAACACACAGAATGGGTCCTGTAGCTTGTGGGCTATAATTAAAAGTAGCAGGACGAGCAGGAGGGGACGTGAGCTGGATGGGGACGGGACAGACGCGAGCTGAGGTGCAGCTGCGGCGGCGGCGGTGGATGAGGAGCTTGGCGGCGCGGTCCACGACGCCACAGAGGCCAATATCAGTGAGAGCCCAATTGCTTTCTGAAGAGCTTTCCATTGTCTGCGGTGATGAACTTGAGCTTTGGCCTCCAACCCAGGGGTCTCTCTGTCTAATCCTGTGTGCCCCTGGCTCCCCCCCCCCCCCCCTCCCCCCTTCAACACACACACACACACACACACACACACACAGAGACAGACATAATACACACCCTTCAGCTGACGCCTGACATGACTGCAGGCTTCAACAGTGACCAGCGCCTCCCAACACAGCTGAATATAAAACACAGTAATGAGCCGGGGCCAGAAAATGGCTTCCCTCTCAAACATGGCTGCTTACTGATGGCCAGACGCAAACCGGAGAGAAAAAGGTCACCTCTCTCATCTTCGAGTATCCCCCCAATCCCCCCACCCCCCCGTTCCATTGCAGCTAGGTTTTTTTTTTTGTATTATTATTATTATTTTATCCCCCACCCTTTCTTTTTCATCTCTTGCCTCCCTCGCTAACACCACCCTGGTCATTTTCCTTACCACATTTCTTATGCGGATGTAGGCTTATTATTTAAGAGACAAAGGAAGGGGATCTTGGGAAGAGACAGGTGGCCGCATCTGAGTGATGAGAAAATTACACAAGTAAAATCCAGCTTCCGAAAAAACTCTCCTTCATGGAAGGTAATAAAAAAAGGGAAATAAAAATAACTGTGCCCCATCCCCTATTTGGTACAGCTCAGCAGGAAAGGGGAAAAAAAAACCCACTCCCATCTCTCCCCAGTATGATTTCAAATTCCCTCTGAGCACCGCAGTCCAGTCAGATATATTCATTTTTCCTCACTTACTCCCCCAGTGTCATTTTTCTCTATTTTCTCCATCGGTCGGTTATGCACAGAATGTTCCAAATGCATTTTGACTGCTTGATTTCTATTTTCATAATATCAGAACATCAAGTTAAAGAATATAAATGTTTATTCAGCAGAGTGGGAAATGCTGGTGTATGGGTGCAGTGGCTCTTGGGGGACAGAGCCCATGCTAAATCAGTAAATCACTCCATCTGGAAGATGAACGGCGTGTTTTGGAGTTCATTGCCTTTCGTCTCGGGCGAGTGGCCGGTGCAGCGGCGGGCCCAGCAGGCTGGAGCGGAGGTGTCTGCTGATGTGGATGGTTACAGAGGGATAATGAAGCGGCGGCCAGGGGCTCGGCCACTTTCCGTTCACCCCGTGCACCCCGCTGTGAAAGGGCCCGCTGCAGAACGCCGCTATTTGTCCGTCCTGGTTCTGAGGCGTGGTGAGGCCCGCTGCATGCTTCCACTGAAGTGCTGCTTGGAAAGTGCTTAGGTGTGAAAACGGTCAAGGTTTCAAGTTCTCCACGACTTTCATCTTTTCATTCTTCAGTCAGCATCGTGTTGGACTGTTCAACTGCTGAATACCTGAAGAAAAAGACCATCTCTCACATCTCAGCCTCTGTGTGACAGAGAACCTGCAGCTAGTACAGCTAGCAGTTTATCCAGTACAGGAAAACTATGAATTACTTAAAACCAGTGGTTCTAAAATGGGGGTACCTGAAGGCACTCCAGGGGGCACGTGAGATTTTAAAATATACATTTTAAAAGTAGCATTCATGCAAAACTCCTTGAAAAATTATAGGGATACGATACGAAACGAGAACTTTATCATCCACTGAGTGGAAATTCCTCTTTGGTTTCACCATAGACGTGTTTCAAAACAAATAGAATAAATAGTAAAACAATCAAGAAAAAACATTTGAAGGATAGAAAAATATAAAATGGCCTACAGCAATAACTGTACTTCACACATCACCCATTCAAGTACAAAATTTCATAAAAGCACACCATAGTACAAATCAAGTTTACAAATGTAGGTCTAAGACCTGTCTTATAAGTATAAGTTCATAAAATTATTAATTTTATATTCAGTAGGCTATTCAATTTCATGATCCTAAAAACCCAGAGTCCCGCCCCCATACCAGGATGGTTCGACCCAACCTGTCAATCAAAAAAAACAAAACTCAAAAACTCAAAGATGGAGTCGTGGTTGAAGCGTAGCAGTTATAGTTTTAAATGGTTATATGCTCACTGTTTTTACTACATTAGTTTGAATCACTACATGTTAGTGATGAGAAATATTTGCAATCAATTTAGTCATGGATTATTAACATTTAAAATGTCTGAAATAGTTTTTTCTTCCTTCAAATGTTTGAATTTTGTATGTGTTTATCAGTTCCAAAGTTTAATAAATCAGACACTGATGGCACAGCGACCAAAAATGCTTTGCCCTGGTTAGGGGCAAAGCATTTTTGGTTGGTTGGTACTTGGCTGAAAAAATATTTCACAGAGTCTACATCAGTGAAAAAAGGTTAAGAACCACTGACTTAAACAATAGACACACAAACTAATTCAGTGCACAAAGCAGCATTATCAACCAAAGACTGCAAGCATTTATTATGGCCAACCCCTGCTGCACAAAACCAAAAATATATGTTGTGTTTTTGTGCCAAGTGCCAAATCTGAATAGCTTTACTGAAGAATATATGGATAAACAGAAAACTAGATATGCATGTAATTGTAATGCATTTAGAGCAGAAAGCACTGACAATAACAGTAACTAGAAGGGCTCTCAGACAGCGCTGACCCCTGCCAATATTAATATTCTGACTTGAGCAGGAACACATGAATTTTCCCAGTCAGAAACTCACTTTTCCGATTATTCCGACACCATGGGATTGCAGCACAAATGCCCATTTCCGCAATGTTTACTAAAGTGAAAAATAATTGCCCGCTCCGTGATTCGGATCCACTCCAGAATTTAATGGGTCCTTCCTCACCCATGATTCACCAAGTTTCATTAAAATAAGGCAGTTATTTTTTACATAATCCACCTGACAAACAGACAAACTATGTCAAGTTCAAACTATTTAAGTAGCAATTTTTGCACATTGTGTCAAAAACAGGCCAAACCAATACAATAAGAGACATAACTACACCTCACTTCAAAACAAGCTGGAACACTGTGTCAAAAGATTTTTGGGAGAAAAAATAAATAAATCATAAATTTTGGTATATTTACCAAAAAACAAAAGTTTAGCTGTTTGAACATTAAATATATTGTCTCGATACTATTTTTTAGACCAATGCACCAACTTTTTAATATTCATTTTAACATAAACATGTCTTTCACACATATCTGCAGATCACAAAATAAACAAATACAATAATGTCTTTCACCATAAATCTTAAAGACTTTAGACGTCACATCTCTACACTGAGGCTGGAGCTACAGTGAGCTAGCCCCCTGCAAGCTAGCTAGCAAGCTGCAAAATGAGCAAAATTAATGTACTCAATGTTTTAATTCACACACTCTTGTCACAGGGAAGGAAAGCACAATGCTATATCACCAGCTGACTGACAACTTTGTTTGGCTAATTTTCTGTTATCAATGTAGCATGAAAGCATGGTGGAAATAACAAGCTAGCTAAATAGGGGGTCATCCCTATGTTCCCCAGGTCCTATGTTCCCCGTTTTCCCCAAAAAGGGCAATACATACCGGGGAGCATAGCATAGCATAGCATAGCATAGCATAGCATAGCATAGCATAGCATCTATCTAGCTATCTATCTATGTTTTGGGCTGCTTGAGCGTAGATTAAATTAAATTTGCACAGCAGCTACTTTCTGGTTACTTTGCAGTTCATTTTTTGGCTTTTTAAATAGGGTTAGGGTTAGCTAGGGTTAGGGTTAGCTTGGGTTAGCTAGGGTTACGGTTAACTAGGGTTAAGGTTAGCTAGGGTTAGGGTTAGCTAGGGTTAGGGGTTAGGGTTAGCTTGGGTTAGGGTTAACTAGGGTTAGGGTTAGCTAGGGTTAGGGAATAGCTAGGGTTAGGGATTAGCTAGGATTAGGTTTAGCTTGGGTTAGGTTTAGCTTGGGTTAGGGTTAGCTAGGGTTAGGGTTAGCTAGGGTTAGGGTTTGCTAGGGTTAGCTAGGGTTAGGGTGAGCTAGGGTTAGGGTTAGGCCTTTTTGCCATGGAATTTGGCAGTAATGGTGGAAAAAGTAACAGACCGGGGAACATAGGACTCTTTTTGGGAAAAAGGGTCCTATGTTCCCCACTTTCTCATACAAAGTGGGGAACATAGACACGCTCGCGCTAAATAGCTAGCCATCTTCTAGTTAGCTAGCATCACCAAGTCTCCAGCGCTTCTGTTTACAATTTAGGATATTTGTTCACAGCCCTGCAGTTAAAATATTAAAAAAATACATTTTGTAAAATTTGTAAAAAGTTATTTCACTACTTTTAAGACATCAACAGTAAGATAGGAGGACGTTTCGTTGTAAAAAAAATGCCTTGCCCCAAAGAAAGATTTGTTTTTTACTGTACAATATATTTCCTCATACAATATACTTTTTGCATGACATTATGCCTTAAATGTCACATCTCTATTCCACCAACCACGTCGCCAAAAGGCACTTATGTTAGATGTTTTATACTGAAAGCATGTGATGAAACACATCTAACTAAATATTCAATCTAACACATCAAACACACTGAAATAATGCCAATAGTACCACTCTCCTCACCTGCACCTCAAAAACTGGGATGTGACGCACAACAAATTTAAATAAGTTGATAGAGTTCATCAAAATGACAGGCAATTAGAGCAGCTCTGACCACGAGTTTGCATGCTAAATGAGAGTCATTTAAGTGGTGGGTTAGCCATACATGTTATATAAAAGAGAGCGAGAGTTGTGGAGCTCCATTTCTGCTCCTGGACAGACCTAAATTAAATATCCCCAAAGTCCATTAGGCTAAACAGCCCGAGGAAAGACTTTGTCTCACCACAGAAAAATGACAGTAAACTCAGGCAATCATGCCGCCAATCAATTATGCATGAATTATATTTTTCTTAGACTGTGTAAAATGTCTTATGTTAATTCCCCTAAGTATACAATACCCATTACTTTCGAGGGACAAACCCATATGCATACTGTCTAAATGAGTGTTTTGCAAGAGATTTATCAGCCTCATGCTGCCAAGTGGAATGAAAACACTGAGGCTGAGTTGTGATTCCTTCATATCAACTGTAACTGCAGGGGCCACAGGCAAAGCTGGGAGGCGCTCAGTGTTGATAACCTACACGGCTGTAAATCTACTGATATAGAAAACATCCCCAGAAACTAAGAAAATATCGAGGGGTGCCGCTAAACTCTTTTCAGAGAAGATACAGCGTGTGTTAAGAGAAAAACAAGATGATGAGGCAGAAACGGAGAGAGAGGGGAGGCGGAGAGAGGTCGGGGGTGGGAGGGCGGGGGTCTCGGCTCTAGGCCTGTTGATCCAGTGAATGGTGGAGTCCCTCAGGTCCCCGTCGGGCCCCAGATCTCTGATAATGACCTCCGTCTGGCCGTGATAGTCGGAGACAGGTATTGGCAGGCGTGCTGACCAGTGTCAGTGAGATGCCAATAATTGGTCAGTTGTTATTATCAATGAATTTAAAGCTCCCATTAAGACTGTGGTGATGGAGACATGTGCTTGTTTTTCTTAATAAGGCTCATTTTGTTTAAATGTGTATGTAAATATGTGTTATATTGCACTTGTTTAATTGTAAATGTTCATTTTTTGGCACTTGTGTTGAGTTTTGGCTGCTATTTTGGCCAGGTCTCAAGGATGTCAATGGGACTTCCTGGTTAAATAAAGGTTAAAAAAATAAATAAAAAATATTTAAAAAATAAATGAATTAAAAAAATATATAATAATAATAATAATAAATAAAATAATAATTAAATACATAAATAAAAATAATAATATATTTTTTTTAAATAATTACATAAATAATAATGTGTCTTTTTTTGTCTTTTTTTAGTCATTTTGTGTCTTTTTGTGTCTTTTTTTTGTCATTTTGTGTCTTTTTTTAGTCATTTTGTGCCTTTTTGTGTCTTTTTTGTCATTGTGTGTCTTTTTTAGACATTTTGTGTCTTTTTGTGTCTTTTTTGTCATTGTGTGTCTTTTTTTGGTCATTTTGTGTCTTTTTTTTTTTGGTCAATTTGTGTCTTTTTGTCTCTTTTTTGGTCATTTTGTGTCTTTTTTTAAGTCATCTTGTGGTTTGGGAAACACTCATTGATATTTTCCAACATTTTATTGACCAAACAACTAATCTTGCAGTCCTAATAAATCCAAACAATTAATTTGTAAAATATAGTTTATGTCAAAATACACTCAGACTCAGTGCATGTGCACACACACAGTATGCATAATTGATAAAGTCTGCAGAAGCCATTCAGCCACAGATATTTACACACTCACACATGCACAAAAAAGCCTGGCTCTCTCCTTTCTAACTTCGCTGACAGTTCCTGATGATGGTCCCCTCTTAGATTACATGCAACACTATCCACCCTTACACACTAATTTGTTTTCTTTGGCTCTTTTTTTCCTGTTTCGGTGTGTAACCGAGCCCTTGAATATATACAAATTTAATAGAGCTAATAGAATCATTATCAAATTCAGATCAATATAAATTTCGCCCCGGTGCCCATAAAAAGGCAGCAATATTGAAATACAACACTGTCTGTGCTCTTTCATTCTTCCGCCTACAACTGACGCTTGCTGCCATCAGACATGAATTACCAGACAGGCACATTACAGCTAATAAGACTCTCACAAAACACCCTTTATTAATGCATGAGAGAGTCTTTGATCCTGGGGAAAGTTTGGTAGGGAAAGCAGTAATCACAGTAGCTCAGACAACACAATAAGATGCTTCCAATTACCTTGAAAGAGTCAACAATGTGACCGAGGTCAGATCAACTGGAGTTCGAACAGCATGTTTCTGAGGGGAGGGACAATACAGAGCTGCCAGAGCTTTTTCTCATTTTTACACAATCAAAACTTTAAAAAAAAAGAGAGTGAAGAAGTGAGTGAGAAACAGTGAGTCACTCCGGATCTGGTCTCTTTTGAACAAGCAGAACTGCCTCATTTAAGACCTCTTGTTAGGGTGCTAAGTAGAGGTTATTAAATTTAATTGTGGAGAATATCATAGGCTAAAAGTAGACATTGCTGTTGCAGCACAGCAACGATTAACATTAGTCTGAAAAACATGTCAAGAGCTCTTTAAACTCCTGTCTCATGTACTTATGTTTTTATTTATACATCACTTGTATGCTTTGTGCACAAATGGCAATTTCACATTTTGCATTTGAGCAAAAAAAATAATATTTGAGCATTATTAATTAAGACATTGTGGCATATGGAATAACAGACACCTAAAAATCTAAAAGAAGAAGATTTTGCCAATATCTGTCCACTCATAAGTATCAAACTCCGCAGTAAGTAATACCTACATCAGCCTGTCAGAGTCACTTCCCTGTATTTTGTTTCACACTGTTTGATAAACTCAAGGAAAGTTAACTTTTCCCTGATTTAACAGGAATCAATATTCTGAAAGTCTTTCCATCCTTTCAGCACACCTCTCAGTAACAGTATTAGACCACCTCACAAATGATCCATTGGAGGAAATTTTTCTGGTTTAACTTCTATTCCAATAATCTAGATTTTGACAGAGCCTGTCACATTATAAAGTCTGAACATAGTTACAAGAATTGCAAATGATCCCCTATGATTGAATTTTATTGAAGTGGTCAGCAAGTAGCTCATTCCCCACAGAAAGCCCCGGGGCCTGGAGGTGGTCAGTGGGGAGCAGCTTCACAACATCTCAGCCTGCTGGGGGAAGGAGAGGACCCCTGTTTGAGACATGGAGGTGCCACTGCAAATTCATCACCTGACTATTTAAGACCAGTGTAATATATTCCCAGGATGCATTGCTTATACTCCATCGTGGCATGTATGAGCTCTCAAAAAACAACAACAACATGCATGCAAACACAGTGTTGTGTCCAAATAATCTGAATTCATGGAGGCCTGAGACTGTTGGCTGTCATTTCTAACAATGAGTCTGCAATGAAGTTGAGTTTTGAATGTGATTTCTTTTCTGTTATACTACGCTGTAACAGATGGCTGTAAGAAAACAGCCAAATTGTGACAGTAGAATACTATATACTATATATATATATATATATATATATATATATATATATATATATATACACATATACATATATATATATATAAAGTTCTTATTCATTATTGTTGTTTTATTTATTCATTTAGGTTGGTTTTGTGATTTTGCTGTTGTTCTTTTTCTTTTTTCTTTTTTTTTACTGTGTTTGTCCATTGGTGATTTATGTTGTGTTTTGTTTAAATTAATAAAAAAATAAAAAACAATGAGTCTTATTCCAGTAAGGTAGTTACATTGTGGAAAATTTTTGTAGAAATGACAGTAAAACACTGTCAAATTGCAGCAGAAATTGTGTGTAAAATTAGAAATTGAATATCACCGTAGTAGATGCTTTAAATTACCGTAAATCAAGGAATTATAACTTTCAAACTTTAGAAAACAGAGTTTTTTTCATGTAAAAGTAAAGATGAAATACCATAATGTCATAATTACCCTAAAAATAAAGAGACTATTCAGTCTAAATTACAGTTTTTGCTGATGTTTACATTTAAATTTACAGTAGAAAACCCACTGACTGTATTTTTTATAATGAAGTTCTGGCAACCAGCTACAAGCTGCAAGTTTTTTACCGTAAATTAAACAGATTTTTATTTTACAGTGTATATATGCACATTTATAAAAATAAAAAATAAATAAAGGAAAGAAGAAATGAATAAGATTTAATAAGAGAGAAAATATTTTTTTTTAAATAGTAAAACTATATATTTCTAATTAGGAAATCATCATCTTAAGGTTTTAGAGGCCTAGATATATCAAACATATTCCATTTTTAAAGAAGACTATTTAAAACAGGAAAGAAAATATATCATTCCTGAAAAAAAAAAACTTTTCAAAATAAATTTTAAACAGACAAAATGCAACAAAGTCCTCAGCAGGCTTTCTGTTAGATTTAATGAAATTAGCAAGATCACAAATCTGCTTTATTTCCAGATCAAACAGCTGATCAGTTAACACATTAAACCACGAGTGTGGAATTAAAAAGAGATTATTTACAGAAAACAGATTTCTCTCCATCTGGTCTCCAAAGCTCGCTCTGAGCGTGTGAGATATGTTTGTTGACCTCTGTGGTAGGAGTATGCTAATCAACCTAAAGGGTCAAAGGTCAAGTCTGGACAGACACGGCATCCCAAACCGGCCACAACAAATGCAGAAGAACATCTGCTCCCTGTGCGTCACACAAAGCTGTCCCCTCGGAGCCCCTCAGAGCCTGGGAACGGCTCAAAGTCAAGGGCAGCCTGCAGGAACCAAACGCTGACTGGGCACAGCGACAGCCTCACAGTGAGAGGGGGAAAAAACAGTAAAATATCTAGGGGCTGAAATATGTGCCACCAGAAACTGAATTTGAATGATTTATATTTGAATTTGAATCGCTTATCGTGAAAAATTGCATTAAAAAAACCTGAATTTGAATCACATAATTTGAATTTGTATTGTTAAATTTGAATCATTGCATTGAAAAACTGAATCTGAATTTATTAGTTTGGAACTGAACATTCAGTTCTCACGATTCAAATTCAGTTCGCAAAATTCAATTTCAATCTTCTGCGACGGACATCCGGGTAGTTGAGGCAGAGCAATCGAGCACAGATACACAGAGCGCCTCTTCAGCCAATCAGCACCTCCGTTTTCTTTTGTAACATTTGTTGCCACCCGGTTGCCATGGTGCCTCTTCAGCCAATTAGCATATCCATTTTTTGGTAACATTTGTTGCCAACTGGTTGTCATAGCGCCTCTTCGGTCAATCAGCATATCCGTTTTCTGTGCTCGATTGCTCTGCCTCAACTACCCGGATGTTCGTCGCAGAAAATAGAAATTGAATTGTGAGAACTGAATGTTCAGTTCCAAACTAATAAATTCAATTTCAAATTACAAATTGAACAATTCAATTTGAATCATTGCATTGAAAAACTGAATCTGAATTGTAATTTGAAATTTAGTTTTTTAGTTTGGAACTGAATATTCAGTTCTCACAATTCAAATTCAGTTTGCGAAACTCAATTTCAATCTTCTGCGACGAACATCCGGGTAGTTGAGGCAGAGGAATCGAGCGCAGATACACAGAGCGCCTCTTCGGCCAATCAGCACCTCCGTTTTCTTTTGTAACATTTGTTGCCACCCGGTTGCCATGGCGCCTCTTCGGCCAGTCTGAGGTCAAGCCATTCTACTTTTTCCCTCTGTTTCATGGCAAGTGGCAACCGGGTGGCAACAAATGTTACAAAAGAAAACGGAGGTGCTGATTGGCCGAAGAGGCGATCTGTGTATCTGAGCTCGATTGCTCTGCCTCAACTCCCCGGATGATTGAATTTGAATTTTGCGAACTGAATTTGAATTGTGAGAACTGAATGTTCAGTTCCAAACTAATAAAATGAATTTCAATTTACAATTCAGATTCAGTTTTTTCAATGCAATGATTCAAACTGAACAATACAAATTCAAATGATGTGATTCAAATTCAGTTTCTGGTGCCACATACAGTATTTCAGCCCATAAATATCGCTCAATAAAGTGTGTGTTATCAGGAGCAAATAAGAGTCCAAATTCATCATCCAGCCATGCTGCTGAATGAGATATTTTCCTTTAAAAAAATAAAAATCACCTCTGCTTAAAATTGAACACATTCAGGATTCAAGAAATTTAGGATGGTGGCCAACAATGGAGGGAAAAAAACCGAGTGGAATGATTAGCCTTATAAAGCTGAAGGCTTTGGTGGTTCGGAGGTTAAAGAGTGTGAGGCCGAGCTGCTCGGGGTCGGGGCGTGGTGCTCCGCCTCGACAAGAACAACCTTTGAATATGCATCACGCACATGAGACTTCACCCCTATACACTTCCACTGGTAGCTTAACAATATGCTTGAAAGGAACCGTCAAATGATGTCAATAGTGGGATCAATACTCCGGGATGTCTCAGTTTTCCCTGCAGCAACTGAAGAGCACGCTTCCAGGAGCCGGAGAGCGTTCTCAGGGACAGCTGATGTATGTCTCTCCTCCCAGACATCGCCACATGCGAGCCACATTTCCTCCTGTCTGTCTAATGTGCTGCTGATCTACACCTGCTGGGCTCAGGGTTGCATAGGTATACGCTGTACGCTGACGGCATCAATCACCCAGCAGGCCTTATTATTGCCATTTAAAACACATTTAAAACGATTCACTGGAGCCACTGTCCAACCCGGCATGGATGCAATGATACTGATGCGTTGCAGTGAAGAATGTTTCACAGCGGTGGTTGGGTTGGGAACAGCTGGGAACCTTGGTGCCCTATATTTTTTGCGTTTCTATAAGTGAGCAAAAGGCGTTAAATCAGAGCGTTGTGGTGAAAAATAAGTCAATGGATTGTAGTTTGTTTTCCTCCACTCAATTTTTTTTTTTTAACCTTTATTTAACCAGTGAATATCCCACTGAGATCAAGAACCTCTTTTTCTTTAAGGGAGCCCTGGCCAAGAGGCTGCAAACACAGAATACAGTTACATATTTACATCAGACACAGACCTTAAACGCGTTGTGAGAAACAAGTGCATATTGTGGAATTAACCTCAATAACTCTGTTTGGATTTAAAAGTGCTCAAAGAAACCACTTACCTACCTATAACCTATAACCTACCTATAACCGATTAAAAACACGTTAAAAAACTTTAAAGCAGTTTTTCTTTAGTTTAACCCTTTAATAAGTTACTTCAGTTAGACTCTGTAGGGCATAGGGTTGTCACAATACTAAAATATTCAACTGGATACCGATACTCAGGAAAATATTCAATACTCGATACCATTTTCGATACCACAACGATAAAAACAAAGACCGCAAAATTTAAGAAAAATGCAACATATAAAAATGAACAGAACCACAGGTAAAATATTTATAATAAAAACAGTTGTGCAAAAAGAAACTACAACTATGATAACAAGCTTCAGATACTCGATACTTTTGAAAATGAGTATCGTATCTGGATACAACGTTTTAGTATCGATACTTTTGAGTTTTATTTTCAGTACATGTAGAAAAAAGTGTCATTATTTAACCAGGAAATATCCCATTGAGATCAAGAACCTCTTTTTCTTTAACCCTTTATCGGGCGAGGAACTATATTTGGTAACTTCAATGGATGTCAATAATAATAATAATATATATTTCGAGAAAGAAGTTGCAAATTTACTAGATTAAAGTGGCAAATCTGTATGAAAAAAGTAGCACATTTATGAGAAAAAAAGTGGGGAAAAAACTTTTTTCTCGCAGATTCACCACTTTAAATCTCATAAATCCGCGCATTTTTTTCTCGTAGATTTGCCACTTTAATCTCGTAAACTTTTTTCTCAAAATATTACCCCCCTACTCCGGGTCCATATGTTTTTTACACATTCCACAGTCCACAGACCTTAAACGTGTTGTGAGAAACAAGTGCATATTGTGGAATTGGCCTTAATAACTCTCAGTTTGGATTTAAAAGTGCTCAAAGAAACTAAGTCAGTTAGTTTCCAGTCTTTCTGGAGCATATTCCAGTATAATTATCTGACAAGACCTGCTACTGAGGGGAGGTTTACTTTAATACTAACGTGTTAAAGAAATCTGTCTTGTTCTGGAGTGGAACTCCTCGCCACTTTACATCGTATTAGTTGATTCCAAAGAGAGGTATTTATATACATTTTTGCTTAAACAGTTTCTTTTAATGCTGCAGCTGCAGTAGATCAACTGTACGGGTCCACAAGGGTCTTTGTATAAACAATCTTTCGATCCTGTGAGACCACTTTTTCTTTTCCTCTATCTATTTTTATTGCTGTTTGTATGTTATGCTATGGTGTTTGTATGTTGTGTATGGACTCTTAATCTTAAGTGTTGCGTCATGTCTTGTGGTTCATGTTTGTTAGCGTTTGTGATTCTATATGTGTTGTGACTGTATTGACGGTTGTTGTTGTTTTTGTTTTGTTGATGATCTCTGACAATGGACAATTTGATTTAACCCATTAAAGCCTGGAAAGCGGATATGTCGTTTTGTAGTATTTGTAGTTTTTTTCCCCACCTATTTTCAGTCTCTTTTACATGTGTCGCAATGCAACATGAGACTTTTCCAGAACTTTGAAATCATCACCAAAGAAAGACACAAAATGACCAAAAAGGACACAAAATGGCCAAAAAAAGACAAATTATTTTAAAAAAGACACAGAAATACCCCAAAAAGTCACAAAATTACCCAAAAAAAGACACAAAATTAACAAAAAAAAGACACAAAATTACCAAAATAAGACACAGAATTACCAAAAAAAGTCACAAAATTACCAAAAAAAAAAGACAAAATTACCAAAAAAAGAGAATTACTAAAAAAATTTCAGGTTTTAGGGGCTTATTTTAAAATCACCCAAAGGTTTTGCAGGCATTTTTTCCAGGCGTTTTAGGCCTAAATGGGTTAATGTTTGGACTCCAGGAAGAATAGCTGCACTAATGTGCTGGTGCGAATGGATAAAATATAAATAAATAAGGTGCAGAGTAAACAAATGCCCTTTGACCCAACTCTGTACGAGCAAAAAGGGACAGAAAGCAACAACTGATCCAGCATTTCTCACAGTAATTAAGGTGCAAATGTACGAAGGCAGCAGTCCCAATACTGCCTCATAAATGAAAGTAAACCAGTGACTCTGAGCCCTTGGAGTGGCGATTCAGGCCAGCCGGCCGGCCCTTTGTGAAGTAATCTATCAGACTGAGCTTCAGAGAACTGATACATGCTGCTGAGCTCTCAGGTGAGCTTAGTAATAGACACAGTCACTCTAATTCCCCTTCAATTCTCACCTAAAATTGAAAGCTGACAAATGTAGCCTTAATTACACACCAGCCAATCAGAGCTTAAGTGTAACCTTCTCGCCTCTCGCTCTGCTTCCCCGAGAGAAGAACGGCTGCAGCGAGTCCCTCCTGAGATCTGCATGGACTCCAGTGGGGGAGTAAACAGGTCTGGGGGATATGAGATGGATATATTATGTATATAGGAAGCAAGTGTGAGATTTAAGGAGCAACCTGCTTGGTCAGCACTCAGTGGGCTGGAAATGCAAACAGATCCAGGAACAAGCAGCGTTATGGATCTCCCCTTGTATCTAACTGGGCAAGGTCTATTGACCCAAATTTAATTATTTTAGCCCCCTCCCATTCTGTTTCTGTCCCCTTTAGATGCATCTTGATCTTAATATCTCCACATCTAAATATAATATATGGCTAGTTCACTGTAGAGCTGCAACAATTAATCGAACGATAATCGATTATTAAATGAATCGTCAACTATTTTGATAATCCAATAATTGGTTTGAGCAGTTTTGTAAATTTTTTTGACACTTGTGTTGCTATTTTGGCCAGGTCTCTCTTGAAAAAGAGATTCTGAATATCAATGGGACTTCCTGGTTAAATAAAGGTTAAATAAAGGTTAAATAGAAAATAACAAGTGGCCTCTGCAAAGTGACCAGCCTGATGAGTGTTTAAACTTGAAATAAAGACAGAGAAGAAGAAAATAAATTAATAAATCCAAGAGCTGCAACAATTATTCGATTAATTAAACAATAATCGATTATTAAGTTAATCGTCAACTATTTTGATAACCCAATAATTGGTTTGAGCAGTTTTTTTAAAGACAATAAGTCCAAATTCTCTGATTTCAGCTTCTTCAATGTGAATATTTCTGGTTTCTTTGTTCCTTTATGACAATAAACTGAATATCTCTTTGGTTTGTGGACAAAACAAGAGATTTGAGGACGTCATCTTGTGGTTTGGGAAACACTGGTTGATATTTTTCAACATTTTATTGACCAAATCGATTAATCGTTTAAATAATCGACAGTTTAATCGATAATGAAAACAATCGTTAGCTGCAGCTCTAGTTCACTGTGTGTGTTACTATGCAAATTCTGATGATTCTGGTTTGTTTATAGCTCTAAAAAACATTCATGTTCTGCACAAATTCAAGCTTCTGCTCCCAAATTTAAAAATATAATGCATGTCTGCTTTGCATTTTCTGCAAAAGTGCATGTGAATAAACATCAGCCGTCCCTCTGTTTGTCCATCTGTCTTGCGCGGAGGCTTGTCCCCCGCCAAATTAAAGGCATCTCTCCTCTGGGCGGACGGATAAACCAGGGAAGTCTGAAGGCAACCACAGTAGACGCGCAGCTATTTTCCATCCTCTCTAATCACATGATCAGGGTGTCGGCACCACATCCTCAGCGCGGGGAGGGAGGGGCCAGCCAGCGCTCAGCTCACCACCATTTTGTGTGGGTACCTGGCTCATTTTGTGTGAGTACCTGGCTCATTTGTTTACCTGCATAAGTGTTAATATTTCAGCACGGGTCCAGTGTTATGTGTGACAGGCTTCACTCGGCGTGTTTTGCTGATGGTGCATGCATGATGTGCACGTTGCTAAAAGAGCATAAACGGATGCTGGAGACGAAACATGACGGGGTATCAGAGTGCCCTGGCTGCAGCCCATTCTGGATTTCATGTCGTGTATTTTCTTCCTCTCTCCTGTCTCCTGGCTGTGCTCCCGACAGACCCCTCTCCTCCCTGCCATCCGATGTGTGAGGCGCATATGGTGCAGTGAAATTGCTGTCTGCGAGAGCATGCCTCTGCCTGTCCAGACTTCATCAGAGGGATTAAAGAATGGGATGGGGGAAAAAATCAAAATAAAATGATGATAGCGGGGCCGTGGCTTTTTCTCTCTTTCTCTTTTTTTTTTCCACACCCCACACTCAAACCCCCCCCCCCCCCCGCTCTGTTTTAAGTAGAGTGGAACATCAGATAACAGAGGAGGCTCTCTTGCTGGGGTGCAATGGTTTGCAGGGAAAGGTTGCCCGGTCGGTGAGCTGCACTGGGTTTATTTGGCTCTGACAAGGGCTCACTACAAAGGAAAACCAAATTACAGACAGTACTGTTCCTCCCTCTATCCAGCCACTGAAGTTCACTTAAAAGCTGCATCCAATTAAAAGGAAAGTGACTCAGAGGTGCAGCAGCAGCTTTCTTTTATGATTACTTAGCCATTCCTCTCTGATGTGCTCCCTTTTTTTTTAAATAACATCAACAAACAAAAGACAAAATGTGTCTCAGCAGGCAGGATGAAGAGGTGGGAATGTGCGTGCGTGCTGAGGTGGGGTGTTATATTCTCAGAGTTGTGGATTTTGGGGGCATAGAAGAGAGAGGAGAGTGGAAAGATTGCAGGATATTAAGGAGTAATGGATGTCACACCAGGCCCCTATAACAAATTCCCATATGCTTTCATCATGGCTCGATATGGGAATGATCAAGGGAACAGTCATTACTTGGTTTCCTCGTACTGTTATTACCAAGAAACAGTAAATAGTTATTGCTATGGTTATCATCCTGAAAGATGGCTATTACTGAGCAAGCCAGCACAATCTTAGTTGTTGTTTTTTGGTTCTTTTCTATAATTACTCATCAAATTACAGTGCATAACACAAGTGGAAACTGTTAAAAAATTATTTTCAAATGATGCACAATAATTTTCCGAGGATAAAAAATGTGTAATCCATAAAAGTATTCAGGTTTTAACAATCGTTGCAAAGCAGGAAAGATGTTAAATTATGCCACTTTTGTAGAAACCAAGAAATTAATGCATATTTTAAGAAGCAAGAGAAGCTGTGCAGGGGCTTTACATTGTTGAAAGAGACATTTAAAGAAATCTTGAAAGGATATGGCTTGTGGAAAAGATAAGGTCTATCTCAAACCGTGCATGCAGATGTGGTTTTATAGTGATCCTACTAAATTCAAGTAAATAGGGATATATTCTGAGGTTTATTCTGGGATTTGCCAGACACTAGATCTGGCCCTGTATTTGAGACAACAAAAAGGCAATCTTGACATCTTGCCCAACCAGCAGATAATATTTGCTGTTCAGAGACTGGCTTTCTTTTGTTCCAGGTTTTTATAAACCCAAGACACTTGAAATTTAAACCCAGTTCAAGAAATATTATTTGCCACAGGGCAAGGTAAATCTCTTGGCGGGGCCTTTCAAAGGGTTGCCCTGGGTTTGTTTACAATTGATCTTATTTAAAAGTGGATTTTTTGTTTTACTTTTCAAAGACATACTTTCTGTCATGATCTTGTAGGTCAAAGGAACGATGAATGTTATTTTTCCAATTGGAGCGAGAGAGAGAGAGAAAAAAAAGAAAGTGAAATAATCAGAAGACAATAATAGAGAAAGCCCTGTTGCGCCACTGGTTCTTCCCAGGTCTCCAACTTGCACATGTAAAATAGAAAACACATGCAAGATAACATCTCCAACTAGAGCAGGAAAAAAAAAAAAAAAAAAAGTTGAAGAGATGCACCCCTGGTGAGAGCAAACAAATGAGATTTGAACTGCCTGAAATTTTTATTTCTTGTGATTTACTGAAATATGAGTTGCATCAGGAAATATGGCAGGAAAAAAAAATTCAATCATACCACGAGGGTGTGCGTGTGTCCGTGCATTTTGGAGGGTAAAAAATGGCCTATACGCTGAATAAAACAGCTGTTTCTCTCATTGTTTAGGAAGCAGTTTACAATTTTCCTTCACCCTTCTTTCTTCCTCACAGGGAACAACTGACCTGACAACTGACCAATCCCCATAAAGCACCATTGGGGGGGTGGAGGGGGGGCTAGAGAGAGAGAGGAGAGGATGAGCACCCCTCTGCTGCCCTTTTGAACCAAACTCCTTCATCTTTGACACTTATTCTATTCTAGCAGAATCAGTGGTGTGAGCTGAGCCAGTAAATCACCATTAATCTCCATTCTGGACGTGAACTTGAACATGTTTCAGTTTACTAGAACTTCCCACATGCAGGGACCGGAGGGGACCGGAGCTAGCCGGGGGGACTATCCTCCCTCCAGGGCTGGGAGGGGTCCTCTCCTGCTCAGACAGGCCGAGCTGCAGGAGGAGGAGGAGGAGGAGGAGGAGGAGGAGGAGGAGGTCACCGGCTGCACAGGAGCGAGTTTAAAGCTCTCTGCTCCTGGGGAACAAGACGGACAAGCAGAGGGCAGAGCAGCAGGGACGCCCCGGTAAAGACCCCTTCATCTGGACTACACCTGGGGGAGCCCAGGGGCCACCCAGCTCCACACACACACACACACACACACACACACAGCACACACACACATTCTTGTACTTCTATCTTTGTGAGGGCCCTCATTGGAACAGTGAATTCCCTTGCAAGGTTCTAATAGTTTTGGATTTTTCATCAGTTTTAGTTTTAATTTTGTTTTAATGAGTTTTTAGAGTGAGTTTGCTGGTTTTAGTCTAGTTTTTATTTTTTTTAAATGCTTTAGTTTTAGTGTTTGTTTTATTTTTTTGTAATGGGGTATTTGTTGGGTGGGAGATTAAAAGAGGTCACAGTAAATTTTGCCTTTATTTCCTTTGTCTTATCCATCTTCATTATGTATGAAAAAAGTTGACAAAGATGAAAATGAAAGACATTTTCACTATAATTTTAGTTAGTTTTGTAACCACACAATACAGTTTCAGTTAATTATCATTATCATGTAACCTTTAACCCTTAAAACAAAGTCTGGAATCTCAAAAAAAGCCTTTAAAGAAGTGAGGACCGGCCGAAATGTCCTCACTTTGCAAAAATGTCCTCACTCTGTTGGTTAGAAACATGTTCTGGTCCTCACTATGTAGGAAGTACAAGAACACACACACACACACACACACACACCACTCAGAGTGGTACATG
Source organism: Centropristis striata (assembly GCF_030273125.1). Lineage (NCBI taxonomy): Eukaryota > Metazoa > Chordata > Actinopteri > Perciformes > Serranidae > Centropristis > Centropristis striata. The sequence continues at coordinate 1,903,367 of NC_081518.1, forward strand.
TGTATCTACAGTAGGGCTGGGCGATATATCGATATAAAATATATATCAATATATTTTTAAATGTGATATGGAATTAGACCATATTGTTTGCTACAGCATTCTTTTCATAATAAAATTTAAGAGAAATTAATAAAAAACTTAGTAGGTCAGGAAGAAAAAGATGGTGATCATCAGACAATAATCGTATATTTATGAAACTTTCATTGCTAGTTTCATTGGGCATGAAACAGCTACATCTCATATTATTTATTTATTAGAACAATGAGTCTTAGAATAATCAATAAAAGATTTGTTTATAATTAAGATTCTACAAGTATGAATACATTTAGCAAAGATATTACTGTACTTTGTCCTGCTTTGCATTCTTGTAGACTTTTTCTCGTGTGTGTGAGTGTGTGTGTGTGTGTGTGTGTGTGTGTGTGCATTGTGAGACTCTAGAAGTTCTCCATAAAATGCTAATAATAATTCATCTCCCTGTATAAACAGTGATGTTTACCTCGTTTTCTGCACGTTTAAAGACTAATTCCAGAGGGAAAGTTAGTTTTAATTAATCACATATTTCAAGCCAGAACAGAACCTGCCATGGTTTTTTTTTATTTTTACTATTAGACTAGATCCAGGAGGCTGTGGCAGGACTGCAGCACTAGCCAGACTTATAAGAGGGCCCAGGCCACTGCTAACATTTTAAATTACATCTCTGTCTATTGTGTCTTGCTTGAGCTTATGAGAGGGTCCCTGGGGCTTCTCCATTTTCCCAGAAACTTCCTCCAAGGCTCTTCAGGTTAACATGCCCAGTTTGACTATTAGATCAATAGTTGTAAATGACTTCATCACGCCAAAGAGGCAACTTTCTGCACAGAATTGGTCCCACAGTTGCAACTTGACAGGCGTGTGCTGTGGGGGAGTCCAGTCAATCTAGTCACGGTACAAATCTAGTGTTCCTGCAAAAAGCGTATATAAGGAACAATAAATGATCCAACTGGCTGTAAAATTTCTCATCACTTGCACAGTTTTTTTCCTTCTTCTTCCTCTCAAAAGCAAAAAAATATATTCAGAAGATTTTAACAAGTTAAGAAAAAGTGATTGTGATGTAAGTTTAGTTGCAGAGAGCTGCAGGAGCTGCAGGGAGAGGTGAGAAACCCCCGCTGATACCACACGGCCTTCCTGCTCCTCTTTTGTTCTTACGGGATAAAGGGTGATGTCAGTTCACTCCCGAGCCTCCCTAAAATGCCCCCAAAGCCTGCCTGGCTCCTGAGTGGGAGTGTGTAATCGGTGCTGGCAGAGTGCTGGTTAATGGGGGGCACAGGGCCATGGGTTGGAGATGTATTCATGTGCGTGGCGTGGCGCCTGGACCCAGGGTGACACTTCTTCATTCCCGCCGCCTCAGGCCAGGATTAGGATTGCGGCCAGCCTCACAAAGCCGGCCGTAATGCAAAATCATTTTCATATTAACCTCGTCTCTCCTCTCCGGGCCTGACAGTGGACAGGCCTGCTCTCTTTGGTGCTCAAATTATCCTCAATTACTGGGGAAAGGCCAGGCGAGGGGACGTCACCTAACCTTCACCATCTGTTAGGTTCAAAGCTGCAGCAGTGGGCCAGCCCGCCTGTCTCCTGCCTCCCCTGACCTTTCCGCCTCGGCCAGCTCCTGCTCCATACGCCGTTCAAACCCCCCCCCAACTCCCCGTAGTAGCCCCGCCCTCTCTGGACACAGCTGGGAAGTGCATGTGCACACATCACATTAAAGGGGGAAAAGGTTATGTCACGCTTCTTCAACAAAGATATGAATATTCAAAACTATGTGCAGACCAAGGCAAACCTGTGTCAAGACATAGGTTAAGTCAGTCTCTTAAGGAAAAGTCAATACAGCTGAATTTAGTGCTGCTTTTATAGGTTGGGGGAATTTAAATAGGAGTTCAAAAAAACACAAAAAATCCTGTTTTCTTTGATTTTATGGTTTATTGTTGAATTTTAATATGTTGTCATATTGGAAATAAAAATGATTTAGATGTTTCAGCAATAACACATTTATTTCACTTGATAAATATTTCAATTTTTATTATAATATATTGTATATTTTGGTGCATTATCATTGTTCATTTATTGTGGTAAAATCTTGTTATAAAAGCTTATTTAAATTATTTTTAGGACATAAGATTTTTGCTTATATAATACGCTAAGATGCATTTTTCTTATTTATTTCCGTACCTGGCTTAAAATGTTATTTACAGTTTTGTGCTTTTACTTATTTTTTCTCTTACATATACTGTAAAAGTTGTCTCTAATTAAACATTCATCTATATTTGAGATTGTGCTTGTGAAATATTGAAGAGCTCTTATTTCTCCCATAGTGAATGCACCTCTTAATAATGCAGGCTGTGTTTTCTGTTTGTTTTTCAGCCTGCGTGTGTTTTAGCAGTTCCACTGTGTCCATTTGGATTTTCCAGTCTGTCTGGCCACTCAGGAGGGCCCCCGTTCTCAGGTCATCTGGCAGGACCCGATGGCTCTGAAATAACTTTTAATAAGTCTGCTAAATAATAGATGGGGTGATGGCTAAAATCAAGCAGGGAGGAGCAGAGCTGAGGACAGCAGGCTGCAGAGACAGACAACAAGCAGGCAGCAGCCTCATGCCTCACCTCCTCTCCAGACCCAGACTCTCTGGGGTCAAGGGTCGTGGACTTGGCCTTGTGGCCCCCAGGAGAATGTTCACTTGGTTTGGGGTATAATTTGGGATTTATTCGGCAGGAGGCCCCCGTCTCAGGCAGCATTATGCCTCATTATCCTCAGGTCCTCCCTGTTCACAGCCCAGAGCAGACGCATCAGTGCTCCGTTTTACTTACACCTTCACCATCCTACGATCAATACGTCCAACTGACAACATTATTCATTTAAATACATCTTAACTGCCCTGAGAAGAGAATGATTAGGGGTCAGAATTTACTCTAGCATTAAGGATTTTCATGCTTTTTTTTTACCCCAAAATTGTGCAGGATGTCTTGCAAAATATAAAAAAAATGCATAAATATAGGGCAATTTAAAATGATCTATAATTAACACGAAAACAGTCAGTTAATTACAAATTAATCATACCAACTAAAATAAAAGGCTAAACATATTCTGTAAAAATGTTTTAGTTTAAGATCTGCATAATTTAGATGTTTAGATAATTTCAAAGGCTGATTTCTTTGAGATTTTCCGGATTTTTAATTGTTAAATTTTACCAAGAGGTATGTTCTGTCCATGCATCTTCCTAAATCCTATATCAAAAATTTTAATTATTTACATTTAGATTTAAAAAAAAATGAATACATTTATTTTATTTAGGCAAGTTAGACATGGTTTGTTTTTTTCCATTTTTAAATTGCTGTTTAAGAAAAGCTCGAAAATATGCTTACATTAGCCAAAAAATATATGCTGGGCCTAGATGAAGCAGGCTTTTTCAAATTCTTGTCACTTACTGTATAAAGTGGAGTGATATCTTTCAGATGCAAGCTAAAAAAGAGTGATCATTTCTATTATGTGTGCTTCACTCTAAGTGGGTCCCTGTGGAGGACAATTTTGGAGAGATCTTTCCCGATAAGAAACAAGCCCTGCATGCATTAATATTACATTAGAGCCAGCATCACAGAGCCGTCTGCTCAGTCAGGTATAGAGAGCTTTTCATTGACATCTCCTTATCATGTTAATATTACACTCATCAAAGAGGACTACATCACAGAGAGGGAGGGGGGGGCGATGCAACAAAACGTGCAAAATTACAGATTATTCTTATGAGAAGTCTAAAAAGCAGGAACAGACAATAAAATGGTTATTTAGGTCACATATTCACTGTAATGCACAAGGAAGAGACAAATGCCGCAGGAAAGGCGTCGTTTGCGTGTGAGTGAGTGTGTGTGTGTCGGTCGAAAATATGACATGCATGGCCAGTCACACACACACACACACACACACACACACACACACACACACAGACAGAGCCGGCAGCAGGAGGGGTGCAAATCTCCAGCGAGAGGGAGACAGGTGCAAGGCTCTGCTCTCTATACTGTAGCTTAAATGCATTTAAAGTCCATTCTTAACACACACATACACACACACACTCCCCCTCTTTATTTCAATGAGATTATTCTGGTGCTTTTGTGGCCTCGTGCGCGCGCTTTGGGCGTGTGCGTGCGCGTTTGATGGCGTTTTTTATTATATTTTAATGTCAGATAAAAGACAAAGGAGGGAGGGGGAAAAAAATCAGAGGATATCATTTTAATTATTGCCCCTTTTTTCTTGTTGGGGTTGTTTTGGAGGCGGTCGGGCTCGGTGCCATCCTCCTCCAGAATTAACCAAATAACTCCTCGAAACACGTGTCAGCTTAACAAAAGGCGGAGCGCTTTTTCTTTCTTTTTTTTTTTTTTTTTTAAAGGCAGGCTGGGAGGCCGGGAGGCGGACGTGTGTGCTTGTTTCTGTGCCAAACTTTGTCACTCTCATTTGAATGTGAATGGTATTTACCAGTGAGAGCTGCTTATATAAGGACCCCGCCATACACAACCCTCCTTTTCTGAAGGATTTTTCAATTAGCGCCACCAGCCCCCTCCCCTTTTAACCAACTAATCGGGGCTAATTAGGCTTTATCTCGGGGTAATAGCTTGTATTAATTGCCTCCCGGGCCAACTGTTGAGGAATTTGGCGAGTGATCCAATTGAATCTGACAAGTTTATTCCGTCTATTTAATATTCATTATATTCTAATAGGACACTTGTTTGCATGAATACAACAATTAGGCCCAGCAACACGGTAGGCCTGCATGCATCTTATTTTGAAAGCCTACTCCCTGCAGCTAAAAAAATATATCACTCTTGAAAAATGCATTCTTAATAAAAATTAAAAAAATCTTAATGAATGAAAATATTTCTGCATGAATAAACAGACATGCTGCATTCATTTTTTGTGAAATTATATGTGAAAATATATATTTTTTTCATTTATTTCATACATTTAAAGCTCATAATGCAGTACCAGTTCAGTGTAATGTATATGCTTATTATTTATGCTCTTAACCGTCCTGTCACCTTTAAAAAAAAAAATCATTTTATCAAAAACAGCAACAGCAAATCTGGATAATAAAGCTAAAGCAATCTGACTGTAACGCGTGATTTCTTTCTTTTTTCTTTTTTTTGGCAGACAAATCATATTGGGAGCTGCCACAATCAGACGTTTTATCCACCTGAGTTTGTTTTTTAAACTCTAAACATCATTTATTTATCCCTCACCTTAGTCTCAACTTCCGCATATAGAAAAGGGGAAATAAAAATGTTTATTTAGTCCTCATTATTAAGAGTTACCTTCAGTCATTCAAAGACCAAAGGGATTTCAAACATGACATCATAGAGCTGACATCCCGCTCAGAGGATGGATGGGGCCTGTAGTCTCACATAGCAACAGAAATAGAAAGCTGAAACATCAATGCAGGATGTAAATGTATCTACTCGCCACAATGTTTGATCATTAATCAATTAACATTTGTGAAACTAAATAGTCCGGGCTTGGAGAGGAGAAAAAACGGACGATGAAAGCTGCAGCACGACATTTAGAAAAGAGCAAAAGAAATAATTAATTGCCTGCATGCATGTTTCTATTTATATTGGTTACAGTAAGCTATTAGCGTGCCATCCTATCCCTGAAGGGCAAAGATCGGCTGGGAAGTGGAGCAGGTCTGGAGGAGTCTGGCTGAGGGGGGGTGGGTGTGGATGTGGTGGTGGGGGGGTCGTAGTCTACACACTACACAACACAACACAACACAACACTCACACCTCATCCGAGGCGGAATATTTTACATTTTACAGGCCCCAACAGCTCAAAACCATCCGCAGCCTTGTGGAAATACCAGCGAAAATATAAGAAATAAATCTCCTCCTGAAAATATTTCATAACATACATTATGTGCAATGCATGCATATGTTTACTCTTCATTTATAGAGTATTGATAAGCAAACCTCAGCACTTTATTAAACTGCTCACGTCATAATTATCCAACACGCTCCAGTGATTAATGCTCAATGTTCACCGGACTAATACTGAATTTTGGAAATACTGCTTTTCAGTTTTTCTGCTGCAACATCTGACAACATTCACTCAAAATCAACACAATTATAAGTATTATATGGGCCAGTTATAAACTATGACAACTATAATAACTCTGCTTTTCTCTGTTTTTTAATGTTTTTGCATGTTTTATCCGTGCTGCTTTGTGTTTTCTCTACTCTCGACATGGGGTTGCCCTCAATGATTCCTCGAGAAAATAAATAAAAGGATGAATAAAAAATTATACTAACCGAAATCTGACACTGAGTGAAAGAAGGGGGACACGCTGGACACATAAAGGATCAACCCGGATTCGAACCTGCAACCCTCTAGCTGTGAACAGAGGGTGCTTACCGCTAGAACACCGTCTAGCCTCAACCTCATTTCAGTTCTATTTTATCCTTTTATCCTGATATATTACTGCAGTGACAGCATGCAGGCCACAGATTGGACCAGCAAATCTATTCGTGAGAGCGACATATTTATGTTAAATAAATAAAAAAACAGAAGAAATGTATAGAAATAGGAATAATCCTCGTGCAGCCGGAGGAGCAGTGGGTACTTGTCCTCGCCATGAGATCCGGCTGAGCGTCACTGACTCCGGCTGGGAGTCACAGCAGCTACATGGAGGCATATGGCTCTCAGCTGCCCCCCCACCATCAGACCCTCCAGACCCCCAGACCCCCAGACCCGGACCCCCCCTCAGACCCGGACCAGCCCCGGTGAAGTTCAAGGTCCCTGCAGCCAGTGACCATTAACACAGAGAGCGCAGCACCTGCTGTCTGCACGCCTCCCTGTCAGCCCGGAGAGCCCAATTAAAAATTAACATGACAACTAAAACACCTAAATTATTATTATTATAATTATTTATTTCATTTTATTATTATCATTATCTTATTTGTATAGTTATTATAATAAAAAATCAGTTAAGCTGAGTTTGGTTTTAATTAGTGTGACGTCTATAGACGGTAGCATGCAGATATTTCTTTGTAAATATTGATAGTGTTGTCAATTTCTGTGAATATAACAACACTAAACACCTGTCATAAATAAATAATTTTAAGCGTCAATACGAATTTTTAGCTAAAATTTAATTTTCTTTTTCAGTCATATTGTTTACAGGATGCAGCCTTGTCGCACATTTTTATAAATATAGATGATTGGTTCATATGTGCCTTTGTGGATAATTGCCTTTTTTTAAAAAAAACCTAGTTATTTTAATTTCTTAATCATAAGAATTAATGACCTTTTTTTGTTTTTTCAAGCTGAAAAGTTCAACTGTTTTATCGGAGGCTGCGTGTTAAAGGCCCTAAATTAAATTAATTTGAATTAAACTTCTCGTTAGTTTAAGCTGTTAAAAGAAGCCACACACTGATTTTTGTTGTTTGTTTTGTTATTTAAACACGATTATTTATTTTAGATTGAATATGAATAAGCTTTAACGTCACAGTGGTGATGAACTGGTTGCAACTCAGAAGCAGCTCGACTTAATTAACAGCCTATAAACGGACATTTATGGTTATTTGACATGTTTAGTAAAGATTCCTGCAGTTATCAGACATGCAGGTAAGAGTTACACTTTATGTTTGTTTATGTATATGCATCTTTTTATTCCTGGGGCAATTAATTATGTAAATGCATGTAATACTTGGAGTTGTGAGAAGGCCTGTTCACTGTTATTATTATGATCTCAGGAATTAAAGAAGATTTTGCTTCAAATGCAACTGGAAGGTCAGTTTTTTGTTTTTTCCTGTGATAATTTGTACACAAAATGTTGATGGCTCCAAGAAAAAAAACATAATTATAACTTTAATCAGAAAAGTGATTTAATTAAAGTGTGCAATAAATATGAAATCATGCATTTTTTAAATACAATAATGCTAATAATCACTGCAACAGCTACAAAAAAAAATCAAAGATACTATCTAAGGTTGTAATAATTTCATTTGAACTAATTAATAAAATTTGCTTCAGGTATTTTAAGAGGTGCAACAATGCGATAATGTTCGTAGAAATGTAATATTCATATTAAAAATGCTATAATGTGAGGTTTCTTTGATTTAAAAATGCTATTATGTTTACTGAAAGGATGCTCTGAACTTTTTATCCATTTTTTACATTTTAAATTGAAGACAGACCGGATTCTTTTCTTCTTTTTCTATTTTTTTTGAAAGGAGAAACAAAAGAGGAATATAAAAAGTATATAAAATAAAGGATGGAGGTGCAGATGACACAGAGATGAAGAAGAGGAGGAGGACGAAGCAGCAGAATGTGATGAAGATGATGCAGTCAGAGGCTGAGAGGTGGTCCCAGGTGTCTGTAATGACATCAGAACTGGAGAGATCCTGCATCTGCATAGTGGAAGAGATCCTGTTTCCTCAGAAAGTCTCTTCATGAGAGACAGGTCACGGCCAATAGCCTCTGTCTGACACATAATTGGTGATATTGATTATAGGTTATCATATGCTGCAGGCCATTTGTAAGATAATGCTGCAGGGGTTAATTTGTCAGCCATTAACCTTTGGGACTGGTGTGTATGGACGTGTAAATTAAGTTTGAAACAACTTCTAAATGGGTCACCTCGCCTCATCTAATAACTGGAACGTATTTAGGAGACATTAGAATACAACATGATGACAGTTTAAACACACTTGACAGGTGGAAGCTGGAGTTAAAAAAAAAAAAAAGGTTCTCCACATAAAAACCTCCTTTCAAAGCTTCCACCTAGCTTGAATTCTTGTGCTGACCCTTTGGAAAAAAAATATCTCCTCATCTAAAATTTCCTTTTTCCTTTAAATCTGTGAAGTTGCTGCTCGCCTGCAGGACTCTGAAAGTTGATCCAGTCTGCCCATCCAAACTCATGTGCAAAGCAAAACTAAGTCACTTTGTAGTGATAAAGTATTTAAAAAATAAAAGCCGGAGAGAAATGTCCCACTGTGAGGAACAATTAAGTTCATCTTGAACCTTAAAGCTTCCATATGATATCAATTTTATGTACTTTTGCTATACATGAATATAATAAATGCCAGATATAAACAGAAAAAACAACAATCATATAGAAACTATCATGTCTGTCTTTATAATATTAACAAATACACCATGATGTTAATAAACACAGTGTATTGTTAATATCATAAAAGGCTAAAACAATCTGAAACACAGGAAATATAATGTTGTGTAAACTCTGATAAATGAGAATTTAACTCATAATTACTGCCTTTAAGAAAATATAAAGAAATAAATCCTGTTTCTGTGTTATTTTTATGAATTTGTTCTGTTTCCTGTTTGTTTTTTTTAAATGCAACATTTCAGGAAAAACCTCTTCAGGGTAAAAAAAAAGAAAAGAAAAAGTAACAATGTTGCAAAGCAGTCAAACAGTTTTAACTGCTTCAGAATCATCACAGTACGCCACATATTTTGGTTTTTATCTCAGCGAGGAATAACACATCAAATACACAAAATCACAGAGAAGAGAAAAGCTGTAACCTTTGAGAAAGTCGATCAGAGGCGATCAGAGGTGTAGAAGCACCTCGTACAGCCCAGAGCAGTAAAGACAACCCACTTCAACTTGAAAAACATGACATTTGCCACCTCAGAGCATAAAACGTGTCTCTCTAACTCTACACCTGCAAACCTGTAAACCCACACAATGCAGATCAAGAGGGAGAGAGAGCTATTCTCACTCCGGCAAACACTATTAAAAGTTACTCTGTAATGGCGAGTACTGCCTTGTGTACAGTAAGAGTGTGTGTGTGAGAGAGAGAGAGAGAGAGAAAGTGTGTGAGAGAGAGAGAGAGAGAGGGAGGGGTAGGATTGAGAGAGAGAGAGAGAGAGTGAAAAGGTGAAAGCATGAGTGGTCAGCAAATCAGTCAGTCAGCAAAGCTCAGTTGACAAAGTGAAACAGAGCAGAGCAGAAGAGGAGAGAGGAGGAGAAGAGGAGGTGCAGGTACCTGTTTAGGATGAAGTCCGGTGTTAGATCAGGATTAGATCAGATCAGCCCTCCAGCTCGCCATGCATTAATTATCCTCCAGAAAAGATGGCCGCCCGCCGCTCTATTGGCTCGATCCTGACCCGGCACTTCTACTGTCCCACAGTCAAAGGAAAGGGATGGATGGAGAGGAGAGGAGCGAGAGAGAGAGAGGGAGAAATGGGAGACGAGGAGAGAAGAGAGAGAGAGAGAGAGAGAGAGAGAGAGAGAGAGAGAGAGAGAGTGAGATCCAGTGCTGCCCTGACACCATGACTGGTCCACGTGAGATTGATCACACACTCGCACTCACACACTGAGGCCTCTGCAGTGACAGGGGGGAACTGCCAAGGAGTAGCATGCTTTGTCTAGCCTGGGGACACACATAACAGACGCACGAGCCGCCGCCACGTGCACGCTCACATGCACGTGCACTTGCATGTTTGAGATGTGCACGGACAGGACACACAAACACACAAACACACACAACCTATGACTCACATGTGAGTTTTAGCTCTTAACAAATCATGCACCGAACAACTATCAACTCAAACATTAGCTCACTGTTTTGCAACATCTTTAGTAGGGTTGTCACCATGCTAAAATGTTCAACTCGATGCCATTTTCGATACCACAAGGATAAAAACAAAGACCCCAAAATTATTAACAAGAAAAATGCAACATGTAAAAATGAACAGAACCACAGGTTAAGTATTTATAATGAAAAACAGTTGTGCAAAAAGAAACTGCAACTATGATAACAAGCTTCAGGTCTGAGGTAGTGCAAAAAATAAATAAATACAATAAACAATAACAATTAGAACAATAATTTAAGGTTGTATGCTTTGCACGGGGGGCTATCGATACTTTTGAAAATGAGTTTCGTATCCGGATACAACGTTTGAGTATCAATACTTTTGACAATCCTACTCTTTAGTGTTGTATTTTAACATTGTTTTGTGTTGTGACTTTACTCTTGCTGTTCTATTGTGTTTTAAGAGTGTGAAACTTTGTTGTTGTTGTTTGAAAGGCTTGTTTGTTTGTGTTAGACTCATGTCATTTGACTACAGATGAAATCTAGCTAGTAGCTAATTCTGGTACGGCTGATAGCAATGCTCTGTCCCTGCTAAATAAACACATAAATAAATAAATAATTTCATCCAAACTGGACTACTACCTTCAACTACTTTTTTCTCATTCTGTCCTGCAGACTATGAAAAGGATTTGGTGTTTTTTTTTTAAGAAGCCCTCATTAGCATTCAGTGGCGGCCCCCCTCCTGCACATCTGTTCAGTAGTCTAATGTCTGTTGGGTTTGCGGGGCAGCTGAAAATGGACAGCGAAATAAAAAAAGGTCAGAAGTCTGGCAGCGAGCAGCGAGAGGACTGTGATTACACACAATAGACAATAAAAGAAATGCATATGAGCGACGGCAGCGTGCCTGGCCTCTGCACCTTCAGGGAGGACAAGGTTCACACTAATCTCATGAATGCCTTAAACACACACACACACACACACACACATGCACGCTCACAAATGCATGACACCTACTTGCAAACAAACCAATTGTCAGTATTCAACCGAAGAGCAAAAATGTGTAAAAATGTATATTCAAATGTGCTTCTTAAAAATGCTTTTTTCTCAATTTTAAAGTGTTTATTTAAGTTCCAAAGTTGCAAGTTGACTGTCACTTTATTCTAGTGTCATTTCTTCATTTAAAAACAATTTTTTTTTACAAATAAAGTAATTATTGACCGCATCCTTCCATTACATACATACAGTAAGTCTAATAAACATGAAGCGGTGAGATAGAAGCAGTGATGGTGATGTTGGAAATCAATTTGCATTGCATTAAGCAAATATAAAAGCGAGCTAGTTCACTTCTCCACTGCTTAGAAAAATCACATTTCCCAAATCAAGCGTCCCCTTCAGCCACGGGCTCCTGTCACCCAGCAGGAGGGGCCGTCTCAGTCAGCTGGCCTCTCTATGCAGATTGATCCAGATGGACATGGCGTCCAGACCTCCAGTCCCCCATAGACCCTCTGGCTGAACTTGACTCCCAGGACTACAGATGGGAAGGAGGGCCCCTCACCTCTGGTGAACCCTGGGACCCCCAACACCCTCACACACACACACTGTGGCAGACTGTACTGCCCTACAAAGTCTAACTGGAGTAACTACATTGTTGATCAAAATTGAATTATAACAAAAAAAATGAACTCCTTGATGTCTGTTTTATCTTGTGGCAAAGTTTTAGATTTCAATTTCGCTTTATTTCAGAGAAATAATGATGTAAAACCCACAAAATCCAACTTAAAACCAAGCAGTAATTGCACTTGATATGTTGTGATGGCTGTATATTTGTATTTAATTGTATTTAATTGTTTATGTTAGCTGTGTTTAAATGTTGTAACTTGTCACTTTTAATGCTGCTTTCTTGGCCAGATCTCTCTTGGAAAATAGGTTTTTTAAATCTCAACGAGACTTTTTACCTGGTTAAATAAAGGATATATATATAAACTAATTTAAACATAAAAATCATAGAAATTATACGTTTATTTGAAAGGGAAATTATTATCTAGATGGTGATGAAGTAAAAAAGTAAGATAAAATTAAATTAAGACTAAAATATAACACTTCTTTATGATATTAAGTCTAAAATATGCAAATCTTTGAATAGAGTTGTGAAACACTTATAAATATAAATATAAAAGCTGAAAGAAGACAACAACATTATAGTTACTGCTCTCTGTTTATCATCACTATTAGAACCTTTTACAGAAATGCAAAACCAGAGTGCAGTAACTATATTTTTGGGGTCAAAGGTCAAATAAATCATCATGCTTTTTGAGCATAAAAATGACATCATCAGTACATGTAGAAATAAGTGTCATTATTTAACCTTTATTTAACCAGGAAATGTCCCATTGAGATTAAAAACCTCATATTTACATCAGACACAGACCTTAAACGCAATGTTATGAGAAACAAGTGCATATTGTGGAAATGGCCTCAATAACTCTCAGTTTGGATTTAAAAGTGCTCAAAGAAACCACATACTGACCTATAACCTACAAAACTAAAAACAGTTTTTCTTAGTTTCTTAGTTACTACAGTCTCGATACAGATACTCAGGAAAGTATTCAATACTCAATACCATTTTCGATACCACAAGGATTAAAACAAAGATCCCAAACTTTAACAGAAATATTTTCATTAATAAGAAAAATGCAACATGTAAAAATTAACAGAACCACAGGTTAAATATTTATAATAAAAAACAGTTGTGCAAAAAGAAACTGCAACTATGATAACAAGCTTCATGTTAGTGTGGCTCCGTCTAGTTTTACTTTTAAACGCACACTTCAATTATGGAGGGTCTTAAGCCGAAAAAATGCCACAGTTTCTTTCTTGTGGTTTATTGAAAACCTTTCGTTTGAGCAAGACAAACAATAAACTGCAGCAATCCAAAAAATAATAATAATAATTATGAGCATGGTCAAAAACTAGTGTGCTCTCCTCGTCTCCATAATCTTAATTAAAACAAAGTACGCAATTATGACATTACACATGTCTCAGCCAATAAGAAGAGTGCAACTACTACTAACCAATAGGCATTCCTACAACCTCAATAAAGAACTATGAATCAAATCTGAATGATTTATCAGCTTCTCCACAATATACAAAATGGCTCTAACACTTCAGATACTCGATACTTTTGAAAATGAGTATCGTATCCGGATACAACGTTTTAGTATCGATACTTTTATGAGTATTGATACTTTTAACAACCCCAGTATTGGCCATATTGGCAGCCTGGAGGCTGAGCCATGCAGCTATGCAGCATCACTCCAGATTCATCATCATTTCAGGTCTCTTTCCCAACAGCTAGCATCACAGATAGCTGATCAATACGGAGACATTATCACAGAACGCTTCCTCAAACACAGTGTCAACATGCGCGGCCTGGCCGGGGAGTGTGTGTGTGATCAGTGAGGTGGAAAGGAGCCTCGGCCTCAGAGAGGAGAAGCCTTTGAGCAGAGCTTGAACCCTGGGGGGCTGCAGGTTGGACTGGCTATGTTGCTGAGCATGCTGGGCCACAACTTAAAAGGAGATCAGAGGGCTGTACCTCAGAGCAGCAAAGCCCTCTTCCTTCCTCCTCATCTCTTTCTCTTACTCTCTCTCTCTCTGCCTCTTTACACTCTCATCCTGTCCATTTTCTCCCATACGTTTACAAACTGCCCAACATTTCACTCTGAATTCTGCACAGACGTGATACATTTTGTGCACAAAATACACGATATATATATATATACACACAAGATCTTTCTTGTGCAGATAGTTCTGAATGAAAAACCTCCTCCATAAGGGAAACATCACATCACAAATATAATACAAATAATAATGCACCATGCACGAGCTTCACTATGGTAATTTATCGTCTTTTAATGAAAGTCTATCATGATGAAATCTTATATTGGCATTCTGTCATCACATATATTGATAATAACAAGTGCATACTTACTCAAATTTCTCAGAAAATGTGATGCATGCATTTATTTATTTATTTTCTCATGTTCATGTTCATTTTGAACTAAAGTTCTTAATGAAATAAGAAAATTTCACTTTGAATTCTGGACAGACGTGATACATTTTGTGCACAAAATACACAATATATATATATATATATATATATATATATATATATATATACACACACACAAGATCTTTCTTGTGCAGATAGTGCTGAATGAAAAACCTCCTCCATAAGGGAAACATCACATCACAAATATGATACAAATAACAATGCATCATGCACGAGCTGCAGCAATGATTCACTATGGTAATTTTTCGTCTTTTAAGGAAATTCTATCTTGATGAAATCTTATATGTGCATACTTACTCAAACTTCTCAGAAAATGTGATGCATGCATTTATTTGCTTTTTTTCTCTCATGTTCATGTTCATTTTGAACTAAAGTTCTTAATTAAATGAGAAAATTTCACTCTGAATTCTGGACAGACGCGATAAATTTTGTGCACAAAATACATGATGAGTGTATATATGTATATATATATATATATATATATATATATATATACACACACACACAAGATCTTTCTTGTGCAGATGGTGCTGAATAAAAAACCTCCTCCATATGGGAAACATCACATTACAAATATAATACAAATAATGCATCATGCACGAGCTGCAGCAATAATTCACTATGGTAATTTATCTTCTTTTAAGGAAAATCTATCATGATGAAATCTTATATTGGCATTCTGTGATCCACAATTACATCACATATATTGATAATAACAAGTGCACACTTACTCAAATTTCTCAGAAAATGTGATGCATGCATTTATTTATTTATTTTCTCTCATGTTCATGTTCATTTTGAACTAAAGTTCTTAATTTAATGAGAAAATTATTCGAACTACCTTTAATTTGTCAGTAATTATTTCAAAATTATTATTATTATTTTCAAAACAACGTGCTTATTTCTAGATTTAACAATCTTAATTTAAGAAATCTTGTCAAGGTAAATTATCTGTCCATGCAGCAAGATCATTTCCCTCAGATTTACTGTTTTCATATTGTTATTTGCAGTATAGTATAAATGCATACTTAGCATTTACTTAACTCAAGAATAATTTCAACATATTGAGAAAATAGGTAACATGTATTACATTAGAATCAAGAAAAATGCACTTGTTATTAGTCAGAATACACTAATTCTAAAGGTATTTGTGGCTTCATTTAGATTAGATATTTCTACTTGTTTTGGAAAGTCTTGACAAGCCAAATTTTCTTTCATTTTTTCATTTTCTTTGCTATTTTTAAGCAAAACACACCTCATTTTTGTGCATTTTCTTATTGTTTTTGAGAGGTGGCTTTTTGCAGTGAAGACCTATATATGGGCCATATGACCTATGACATCATGCTTGTGAGATGCAACAAGCTAGAGACGTTTCTGCTTTACAATAGGTTTATAAATGAATTTCTATATGAGCAAGCAGTGTCCACGCCCCCCCTGTCAGTGACCCCGTGACCCCAGGTGCTACAATCAGCGTGCGGTCTGACTTGTTGTCTTGCCTGGCGTCCCTCAGGGCCTTTCCTGCCACTCTAACCTTGTTTCTGATGGCGTCCTGCTCTGCTCTCCTCCCCGTTGTTCTGCCTGGTAATGCCGTTTTCCCACTCGCCCTGCTAAGTGTCTCATATATTGGCCTTATCTCAGGCCTATCTCCACTGCACAACATTTACCTTGCTGGAGCCCAGCAGAGAGAAAAAAGTCTGTATCTTCATCAAACACCAGTCAGCAGAGAGAAAAAGGGGGGATTGAAGGACTGCGTTATGAATTATTAAGATTAAGATCTTTCTCATATTACCTATCCTTTCCTCCTTCCATTCCATTTTCTTTTTCTTTTTTGGTTAAATTTTAAAACATTTATATCCCTCTGTTCCTGAGTAAACGAGCTCAGGGCCGATTTTTCCATTAAAAATAAAAGTTGAAGAGAGGAGGAAGGAGAAGAAATAGGTATAGCGCCGTGGTCGGTTTTAGTTTTTAGTCATCTTTAATCAGCCTGCTGCTGTTTCTGTGCTGGGGAAGAAAAGACTCAGATGAAACAACAGCGTAATGATTTTTTTTCTTACTAGTTTTCTGCACTCTTGGATGTTGGAAACTTAAAAGGAAAAAAGGTAAAAGAGAGACTTTCTTACCTTTTATTATTACTGTCAGTGAGTCCTTGCTCATCCTGACTTTGTTCAGTGCTCTAAGTAATTTTCCAACTTATTCAAAAAATGATGCATTAACAATGTACTTGCCATTATCCCAGGTCAGGTATTTCTGAATGGTGGATTCATGGCTGCGAGCCTGAGCATCTCTTTAATGATCGTCTGCCTGTATCAAAGAGACTGGCCTTAACCTGTGACATGATCTCCTTCTAGTTCTCATTTTACCTCCAAATGTCTTACCTGCTGCTTTAAATTGCATTAATTCATTAGGAAAAACTCAGGATTCTTTTTTTTTTTTAAAGGTGCAATAATAGTTTCTTCACTCAGACAATACAAGCTACAGATCTGTCAATCAAAAACTGTTTGATTTTACAAAGCTGTCATAAAGAAAAAGATTGCTAAGTGATGTTCAAAGCAAAGTGTTCCTCTTGTACAACTGTAAAAAAAAAAAAAAAGCTATTTAAACTTGTGGCTCATTTCAATCAAACCGTGCAGAATCATCTGACTTTATCAATTAATTCAACCGGAGATTTATTGAAGACGAAGCTATTTGATTGGCATATTTAGTTCAAACGCATAATGAAATCTGTCTGCCAGGAGTTTCATTTAAAAGAAAAACGATCATACTTTGACAAAATCCCAAATTGCATCTTGTTCCGAGGCTTTTGCATCAAAGAAACACGAAGATTTTTCATAATTCTGCCGATGCAGCTTCACTCATAAAGCACACAAAAGGACATAAAGACGCTGCAGATCATTATTCAGGGAGACAACCTGAGTCTGACTTGCAAGTATGTTCTCTTCTCTGAAGGGCCATCATAACCAGAGCATAGGAGCAAAGGTCATAAGGCCCCTCGGGAGCCATCGGGCTCCAGGAAATAATCCAAGCGCTCCATAGAGGGCACTCAGCGTCGGCTGGTGCAGCAGTCAGACAGTCAGCAGCATCACAGAGGATCTCACAGACAGTCTGTGGTCTCGGGCCTGCTATTCATGATGCAGATGTGATACGGGGGGCTCACCAATGTGGTCATACATCCTGAGTAGTGTGTGTTTAAATGTGCTCTTAATAAAATATTTCTGGGGCTGTGCGGAGTCGTGGTCCCTGCGCTCATTAGAGGTCTCCGACCAGTTTGATAAGTGCGGCTCTGCTCCATAATGATTTATTAAGGCGGGGGGGGCGGGGGGGTTGGGGGGGGGCTGCTGGGTCCAAACTGCCTCAGGACACTCCAACCACAGAGACATTTAAGGGTAAAGGCCTGGAATAGAGGGTGCCTCTGAACAGATTTACATCATCCAAGATGCATTTCCAGATGAATTATGTAAGATGAAATGAAATACATAGGAGTTTCTCAATTTTTGCCGCCTTTTTTCCCCCAGCTCTTGCTCTTTTTTTTTTTTTTTCTTCTCGTGCTTCCTGCCTTCCTGCCGTCGCTCTCGTCTGCATCGCCCTGAGGTAAATTCATGGCCATTTGCTTTATAGAGCAGAGCACTAATGGACAGACAGGGGGACATAAGGGATAGTGTTTAAAAATGAATGGAAGAGAGATGGGCCGATATGCACAAACAAACAACTTTGACGCATTCTCAGGTTTAGACTGAGCCGTGATGGGCTGAGTGAGGGGACAGAGAGGGCTGAAGTTATCTAGGTTGGGCTGTCTGGGATGCTGGTGGTGTGATTGGGGGCATTAGGGCTGTTTCCACTACCGGGCAATACCTGGAATGAGACGGAACGCCCCTAATTTGAATATGAGCAGTCTGGAGCGGACTTTTGTCTGGACTTTTTTAGTCCCTGTAGAAGAGCAGGGCCTTTTTTCTCCCCTGAAAACAGCCTGGTTGTTGATTGGATAGAACACTAAGCAGGATGTGACGTAGTACTCTACACGACAACAACACGCGTCATTTGTAAAAGCCGGTGAAGCAATGTTTCCAACTTAGCGACTTTGTTGCTAACGGGAGACAAAAACGAGCCACTAACGAGTTGGAGGCCGGCTTTTTTAAGAAGAGCCTCCATTAGCGGCAGTTAGCTACAGTTAGCTCTGTAGCAGTACAGTGTGTATGTGCTAACAGGCTAACAGTTAACTCTGTAGCAGTACAGTGTGTATGTGCTAACAGGCTAACAGTTAGCTCTGTAGCAGTACAGTGTGTATGTGCTAACAGGCTAACAGTTAGCTCTGTAGCAGTACAGTGTGTATGTGCTGCTGCTGCAGGAGGTGTTCACTTAGTGATCTGTTTGTTTACAACAAGCACCAGACACTCTGTGTACAGCTCTTCATTATTCAATGGTCAAATATTTTTTCCATAACTAAACTACACAACTAAAATGTGCATCATAGCTTACGAAAATCTTAAAAAGCCTTATAACCTAAACATTTTGCCAACTTCAAGTCTAGTTTCCCTGCTAGTCTAGCTTTCAATTACAAACTCCAAAATCATAACAAATGCTAATTTTGACCAATTAATCATGCTGGTAGACTAATTTAGACTTAGTAGGCTATTTTATTTTCATTCAAAATAAGGTTTGTGGCTCAGTTCGGACAATTTTTCTCTTATTTTGGCCAACAATGGCTCGTTAGTTAGTAAAGGTTGACCTGGAACATGAGTAAAGAAGTTTCCAACGGGACACAAACTTTGATCTTGAACATATATGGGATATCTTTAATATTCAGTGCATTATTTTCATATTATAAGTCCAGTTCATGAGAACAGCCTGCGTTCCCTCGACACGCAACAAATTGTCACCAGGTCCTTTTAGTGCATGAGGCCTCTTTATATTTTTAGATGCTTTCTTTGACTGGATTAAAAGAAGCTGTTTTGAATAAGCGAGACATCTGCAAGAAGAAAGTGAGCAATATCCAAAATACCATCTGCGTTTTAGATGTTTTGAATAAATTTTTAAAGCTGTAGTTGCACCCAAGCCATAAATACTAATCACAAAAACATTGCTTTATAAGATCTAATTACACAAAACAATGTTACACAAAGCATATAAGGTTCAGAATCTCAAATGTTATCACTGAGACCCAGTTTCCTTCAGTTCTGTCTCATAGAGACAACTTTAACCCTCTGGAGTCCACGAAAGCTTCTCTGTGACGTCACGACGTAGAAACGTTCAGCAGCATGTTTTCCTGCTGTCAGCTGAACTCTAAAGTTTTCGCTTTTCCACAAAGTTTCCATGTTCAATTTAATGCATCAACTCTTTTTCTGCAAAGCTAAAAACACCTTGACCAAGTGTAGTAACATGATTTTACTTTTTTTGCAGAGATTTTTCTAATTTTGCAGTGTGTATTCAGCATTTTTAATGCAATCTTTGTGTTTATTGTTTTATGTGTGTTCTTATCTGTGTTCTTTGTAATTTCTCTATGTGTTTTTGTGTATTTTTATGTGTTTTTGTGTCTGTTATCATGTTTTTTGTGTGTGTTTTTATGTGTTTGTGTGTTTTTGTGTTTTTTGTAATTTCTTTTTGTGTTTTTGTGTGTGTTTTTTATGTGTTTTTTGTTTGGATTTTATGTGTGTTTTTTGTGTGTTTTTATGTGTTTTTTGTGTGTGTTTTTTTTATGTTTTTTGTGTGTTTTTTGTAAAAAAAATGTCGAATGTTTTTGGTGTGTTTTTGTGTGCATTTTTTTGTCATTTTGTATGTGTTTTTATGTGTGTTTCTCATGTGTTTTTGTGTTTTTTTTTGTAAAACATGTTTTATGTTTTTGGTGTTTTTTTGTGTGTGTTTTTGTGTGTTTATTGTGTGCTTTTTGTAAAAAAATGTTTAATGCTTTTGGTGTGTTTTTGTGTGTGTTTTTTGTAATTTTGTGTGTGTTTTTTGTATTTTTTGTGTGTTTTTTGTGTTCAAAATGTTGATCCAGTAAGTCAAAATGAAAATAATAATCAGGTCATATAGGTGAGGTTGTGCTGAAAACAACGATATCAACACGTCATGGTAAAGATTTTTAAGTGGTTTAAACAAGCAGAATAAAAAATAAAATAGCCCCAAACCTCCAAAGGGTTAAGTCCTGTTTCATGTTTCTGGAGTCACACAGAAGTCTGAATCTTCTTCTGGCATTCACTAACACAACATTTCATCCAGTTTTAACACGTGCACCTGCCTGCCACATGCTAAATTCTTCTCAAGGCCTGATAGCAATTTAACATTTGTCGATGTTTGTGCTAATATCAGTTGATGTGTGAGTGGTGTGAAGGCTCATATGAGGAAGAAAACAACTGATTCTACCTATGGATCAGCAGGATGTGAACAGGTGAGAGCTGCAGCCGGTCAGACAGACAGCAGAGCTGTGAGACTCGTGAGTCTTGGAGGCATCTCGACAGTGAAAAGCTTGGTATCCTCCAACAGAGGAAACAGGCTTAGTGGTTGGAGGATAGATCTTTTTTTTTCCTTGCCACAGTTAATTTTCAAATCTCCAACATCCTATGGCTGTCTGTTTTTCTTCTTCTTCTTTTCTGTTTTTTCTGCTTTCATTCTTTTCTTTTAAAATGAAACTGGAGCTGGGGCGGTGATAGTGATAGATGGCTCAGCGCTCTAACACTTTATCCAATCCGGCGCAGATTTCATCCAATAAAGAATCACTTGTGCACTCTGAAACTAAATGGAAGTCAGGCAGCGGAGAGAAAGGGGCTGCCGTGTGTTTCTGAGCTGCGAAAATCAAATTTTCTTAAAGCTGCCGCAGCAGTGGCTGGCGGAAAAGGCAGCAACAGCCATGACTGGCCAGGGCCACGTCTGCACACACAATTTAATCCATCACAGAGCGCCTGACACCATATCAATCAACCTTTCATCAGCATGCCCCCCAACCCCCCACACCCCCCAAAAAAAGAAAAAAAAACAATATTTCTATTCAATCACCTCTGACTGAACCAGGCCTACAACCCACTGACCATCGGGGAGGACCGCAGAACTCCAGCTGCTTCAGAAATCTTTTCACATGAACACCAGCATAAAGCAGAACACGTGCACTCTTGCTTATTCTCGTGTGTGTGTGTGTGTGTGTGTGTGTGTGTGTGTCAATGCACAAAACGATGGAGAAAATATTCAGAAATCTAAGCCTCCACGTGAGGTACAATACACATGTGGAAAATATTTCCACAGTTAGGAATGAATAGGCTAAAAAAATAAGTATAAATACGCTGCACGGACTCTTTAAGATACGATCTCCAAGATCTGTTTGGTTCTCTTTGGCGGCCCCTGTGGCCAAACGCTGTAATTACACATGTGTTTTTTGAATCTGACTTTTACGAGTTTTTGAAGTTTCCTTGTCTCTTGTCATCACTCTTTTCTGTGTTTGTTAAGCCACAGTAACTGTGTCAGAACTTGCAGCGCTAGCAGAGAGCTGAATAAAATACTACAACCACTTTACACACAAGTGAGATGAAGAGGAAGTTGCTTTTCGCTCTGCCAACCCTCTCTCTCTCCGCTATCAACGATTCGGATTTTATCACCGCAATGTCGCCACAGACAGCTCATATTATTGCAAATGTAAGAGTTTCATCAGTGGTTCGATCACACTAATTACCTCATAGAGACTTAACCCTTTGAAGTCCACAAAAGCACTGACACATTACTTCTTCATTATGTCATTATGGCATAATAACGAAGAAACTTCAAGCCATGACATCATGTTCCCTCTAAAGTTCTGGCTTCAAACTCTGACAGTTTTTGTTTGATGATGATCGGCCAAGTAAAGCAGATGATAAGGTCAAATATATGTAGTATGAAATATAGAACTAGATCCTCATTTTATATATATGTTCACATCTGCAACATTAAAATTCTTACAGAGCATGATTATGTTCTGTAAGTTAAAAAAAAACTATTTTCTTAAACTCCAGTTTTATGTTTTGGGTTTTTTTTTCTGTATCCTGGGTTCAAAATGTTGATCCAGTAAGTCAAAGTGAAAAAATATTCATCAGATCAAACAGGTGAGGTGCTGAAAATAGTGATACCATCATGAATTTGGATATAGTTTTATTATATTTAAATGTTTACCTTTTTATGTGTTCATATTTGTTTCCTATGTTTACATTTTCAAGTTCCAAAACAGTTCATTGAGCATATTTGTGGTTTTTATTGTAGTAAAAATTATAATTTTTCAACTCGGATTTCATGATTTTTGGGCTCAATATGTTGATCGAGTAGGTTAATCCTCGGGGCTCTATGATAACGTGGCTTTTTTAAAAGCGCTGTAACAAAAAAACGAGGTCACATGGATCGCTGCTGTCGACTTCACTCCAAATTACAGACTTAAAACTTTCTCCAGTTTTATGTTTGATGCTCTGAGGTCATGTAAAACCAAAGATATGATCGTTTTAATTTGATAGTACAAAAATATATATTCAAGTGTAAAACTAGGATGGGACGAGTCACACGTGGCATTTAGTAAAAATGGAAAAAGGGCTCTAATCATCTAACACTGTTCCTACAAATAAACATGTTTTTATGGTAATGTTTTATTATATTTGAATTTTACCTTTATATGTTCATGTTTGCAACCTATGTTTTTACATTTTTCAGATCTTTTACAGTTCATTGAGCAAATTTGTGTTTTTTATTGTCATAAATAGTCAAATTTTATTTCAGATTTCATGATTGTTGTGTATTTTTGGGCTCAATATGTTAATAAAGTGGGTTAAAGTGAAAAAATAATTGTCAGATCATGTTGAAGTTGTGCTAAAAAAATACCAAATACCAAACATGAGTATAGTAAATATGATGTGGTATATAAAGGGCAAACAGGCTCAGATCCAAGAGGGTTAAAGTGAGAAAATAACTGTCAGAAAAATGGATACCAAATATGGGTATAGTAAACATTTTTTATGTGGTACATGAAGGGCAAAATCAAAAGTATTCAAAAATAGTCTCAGACCCCAGAGGTTTCAAAATGCAAAACGCCATTATTAGTGACATTACGCCACCGATGACATCATCAGATTGTGTGTCCTTCTTTTAACTTTTCCTGTATGACACGGACCCTCAACCTCTCCACCTTGCCCCCTCCCATCGTGTCCTTTGTTCCGGGAATACAGTCCCTCTTACCCCCTCGCTATCCCACAGGCTGTGGCTCCAGTGGCCTATGATTTATAATTCATAGAGGCCGCTTTTATACGGGACCTTAGTGTACCTGATACCCTGCCACTGGGCCCGTCCTGGGACGGTGGGAGGGGGGTCTTCATTACGCCTGGCACCGGAGCTCTAACATGACACCCGGCTCTTTGAAGCGCTGGCGCTGTATGTAAATTGGACATAATAATCTATTTTTTCCCAGTCAAGGTACTGAGTCATATTCCCGAAATGGATGCTGTTTATTTATTTATTTTTATAAAGTTTTGGCGCTTTCCACAAGTTTCCATGTCCAGATTTTTTAAAGGACGTAATAGCCGAAGATTTCAGAGGGTTAACAAAATGACTAAAAAAAGACACAAACTGACTAAAAAAAGAGACAAAATGATTAATAAAAGACACAAAAAGACACAAACTAACTATAAAAAGACACAAAAAGACTTAAAAAAAGACACAAAAAGACTTAAAAAAAGACACAAAATTACTGAAAAAAGACGCAAAATAACGAAAAAAAGACGCAAAATGACAAAAAAAGACACAAAATTACTAAAAAAAGACACAAAATGACTAATAAAGACACAAAAAGACACAAAATTACTAAAAAAAGACACAAAATAACTAAAAAAAGACGCTAAATGACTAAAAAAAGACGCAAAATAACAAAAAAAAGACAAAATGACAGCAAAAAGGACACGAAATGACTAATAAAGACACAAAAAGACACAAAATGACTAAAAAAAGACACAAAATGACTAATAAAGACACAAAAAGACACAAAATGACACAAAAAGACACAAAAAGACGCAAAATAACTATAAAAAGACGCAAAATGACAAAAAAAGACACAAAATGACAAAAAAGGCACAAAATGACTAAAAAAAGACACAAAATGACTAATAAAGATACAAAAAGACACAAAAAGACTTAAAATAAGATGCAAAATGACTAATAAAGACACAAAATGACTATCCTCAAATTGAACTGAACTTTCATTTTCCCCACTTAAAGCTTTCCCTTTATTTCACGGACATGTGTGTGACGGTGCTCTTTTCTTCCTCCAGGACCTGTAAAGCTCAGGTCTCAGGGTATGCACATTACTTCCTCTCCGCTCGGCTCCGTGCTCTGACCTCCCTGCATACCAGCGAGGTCTTCCAGCCGGTGCTGGCTGCGCCTGGCCTAGGGCTCTGCTTGGCCTCCATGCTCCACTGGCTCCCTAAACCCTGGTGAGGCTCCAAAAGGCCAAACACTGTACTTGTTGTGGATGCCCCACCACCCACCAGTGTCTCTGGTGCTGCAGTGGAGGGGAAGGGGAAGTGGATGGGGGTGTGTGTGTGTGTGTGTGGGGGGGGGGGGGGGGGGTATTCTTGCTTGTCTGATTGCCAGCAGCAGCTCAAATGACAAAGAGAAAGCAGCTCAGCCCGGATCAGACGCGTGTTGTATTATTGTTGTTGTTGCTAAGTGCTCCTCGCTAATTATTCCTCCCTCATTTGCAAACGGGGCTGCAGCTCATTTGCATATCAATGGGGGCGAGCGGAGGGTATGATGTCAAGGAGTGCGGGTTAAGCGTGCGGCTAAGCTCGGGGGGCACTGAGGCCATCATCCCTACAACAAACACACAGAACCCCCCTCCCCCCCGCGACACCACCCCAAACTCCACCAGAACCCACATCACCACCATGACACCCCCCGCTGTGTTCGTCTAATAAACACACCAAACAGAATGGAAGATAGGCTGTTGTTTGGGGGGTGGTGGGGGGGTTCTAGGGGGGGTCTGGCTGACATAGCGAAGAGCTCTCTGTCAAATCAGCGGGTTGCCCCTGGATTAGTTCAGTTGTAACACAACCCCGTGCTCCACGGAGATCATTTAGGCAATTATCAAGAACAAGGCCGGCTGCAGTGTAGAACAGCTTCACTTCAAAGGCCTTCAGCACATGAACAGTTACAGCACACTGGTCAATTTCCATACAAGAAACCCCCCCTCCCCCTCCCCCTCGCTCTCTCCTCCTTTTGCTTATGCCTTCAGGCATTTTCACTGTGCTAATGAACATAACACCCACCCCAAACACACACACACACACACACACACTGCTGCTACTGTATGATGAGAAGTTCATGATGATTCTCTCTACTGTCCCTCTGAAACACAAAGAGACCCAGTGAAGGACAACAGCGCCTGCCAGACACTCGCCTCATATCTGCCTCCATCAAGTTTTAGGATTTGAACATGCAGAATATTCCTCTGCAATCTGTGAAAGTGATGGGGGAAGAATGCATCACTTTTAAAAGAAAGAAAGTTTAGGATCCTTGCAGATGGTAAAGATCGCACTGCAAGAAAGTTAAGATAGAAACAGTAAATGGGACATAATAATCTATTTTTTCCCAGTCAAGGTACTGAGTCATATTCCCGAAAAGGATGCTGTTTATTTATTTATTTTTATAAAGTATTGGCTTTTCCACAAGTTTCCATGTCCAGATTTTTTAAAGGACAAAATAGCCGAAGATTTCAGAGGGTTAACAACATGACTAAAAAAAAAAAAAAAAAAACAAAATGACTAAAAAAAGATGCAAAATAACTAATAAAGACACAAAAATACACAAAATAACTAAAAAAAGATACAAAATGACAAAGAAAAGACACAAAATGACTTAAAAAAAAGACACAAAATGACTAATAAAAGACACAAAATGACTAATAAAGACACAAAATGACTAAAAAAAGGACACAAAATGACTAAAAAAAGGCAAAAAATGACTAAAAAGAGAGACACACACACTGCTGCTACTGTATGATGAGAAGTTCATGATGATTCTCTCTACTGTCCCTCTGAAACACAAAGAGACCCAGTGAAGGACAACAGCGCCTGCCAGACACTCGCCTCATATCTGCCTCCATCAAGTTTTAGGATTTGAACATGCAGAATATTCCTCTGCAATCTGTGAAAGTGATGGGGGAAGAATGCATCACTTTTAAAGAAAGAAAGTTTAGGATCCTTTCAGATGGTAAAGATCGCACTGCAAGAAAGTTAAGATAGAAACAGTAAATGGGACATAATAATCTATTTTTTCCCAGTCAAGGTACTGAGTCATATTCCCGAAACGGATGCTGTTTATTTATTTATTTTTATAAAGTTTTGGCTTTTCCACAAGTTTCCATGTCCAGATTTTTTAAAGGACAAAATAGCCGAAGATTTCAGAGGGTTAACAAAATGACTAAAAAAAAAAAAAAAAGACACAAAATGACTAAAAAAAGATGCAAAATAACTAATAAAGACACAAAAATACACAAAATAACTAAAAAAAGATACAAAATGACAAAGAAAAGACACAAAATGACTAAAAAAAAGACACAAAATGACTAATAAAAGACACAAAATGACTAATAAAGACACAAAAAGACTAAAAAAAGGACACAAAATGACAAAAAGAAAGGCAAAAAATGACCAAAAAGAGAGACACACACACTGCTGCTACTGTTTGATGAGAAGTTCATGATGATTCTCTCTACTGTCCCTCTGAAACACAAAGAGACCCAGTGAAGGACAACAGCGCCTGCCAGACACTCGCCTCATATCTGCCTCCATCAAGTTTTAGGATTTGAACATGCAGAATATTCCTCTGCAATCTGTACAAGTGATGGGGGAAGAATGCATCACTTTTAAAGAAAGAAAGTTTAGGATCCTTTCAGATGGTAAAGATCGCACTGCAGAAAAGTTAAGATAGAAACAGTAAATCTGAGGGAAATGATCTTGCTGCATGGACAGATAATTTACCTTGACAAGATTTCTTAAATTAAGATTATTAAATCTGGAAATAAGCACGTTGAATGCTTAAAATAAGAAATTAACTCTTAAAACCAGATAAATTAAAGCTGCAAGCAGCGATTAACTGGCCCGAGCAGAGTGACCTGACAATTATTTGTTTCTTACAAGATAAAAAAAAGTGTATTTTTTGGTGGGTTTTTTCGTCTTTTTGTGTCTTTTTTTGGTGATTTTACGTCTTTTGTGTCTTTTTTGGTAATTTTGTGTCTTGTTACATCTTATTTTGGTCACAAAATGACCAAAAAAGACAAAAAAAATGTACAAGAGAGATAAATTAAAGCTGCCAGCAGCGATGAACTGGCCCGAGCAGAGTGACCTGATGATTATTTGTTTCTAACGAAGATAAAAAAAAACTTTAGATTTAGAAGTGTTAGATAATTCATCTTGTTTTAAGGGTTCATTTCTTATTTTACACACAATACACAAATTGACCAAAAAAGACACAAGGGGATCAAAAAAGACACAAAATTACCAGAAATATATGGAAATATGACCATTAAAAAGACACAAATTGACAAAAAAGACACAAATTGACAAAAAAGACGTGAAATTACCAAAAAAGGCACAAACTGACCAAAAATAGATGTAAAAATAATCACTCAAAACACAAAAAGACACAATGATGAAATTAACTCTTAAAAATTAAGTTCATTTCTTATTTTAAGTGTTCAACATGCTTATTTCTAGATTTAATAATCTCAATTTAAGAAATCTTGTCAAGGTAAATTATCTGTCCATGCAGCAAGATCATTTCCCTCAGATTTACTGTTTTATCTGGTTTTAAACACCTTTTTTGCCGTGTATATCTGCCTCCATAAACTGAACGGTTTTAGAACTTGAACATGCAGAATATTCCTCTGCAATCTGTAAAAGTGGTTGGGGAAGAATGCATCACTTTTAAAGAGAAACTTTAGGATCCTTTC
This sequence comes from Centropristis striata, assembly GCF_030273125.1. Classification (NCBI taxonomy): domain Eukaryota; kingdom Metazoa; phylum Chordata; class Actinopteri; order Perciformes; family Serranidae; genus Centropristis; species Centropristis striata. Next base: position 1,931,937 of record NC_081518.1, read on the forward strand.
AGACGGTAAAGATTGAAGCTCCAGACTAAAGTGTCTAAACCATAAACACAAATTGTTGCTACAGAGGCACATTTTAAATAAAGATAATGGTGTAAACTTTTTATTTTTCCTGTCAGTGCAATGTTTGTATTTTTCTCTGGTGGCTCCCTGTTGAGATCAACCTCAGAAAGCTGTTGGAATAAACTGCTTGACATAAACTAAACAAAAAGACGACTGAAGTATAAAAAGAGACTCAAGTACAGATCCATCAGCAACAGGAACACATTTAAAAATGTATCACTTTATGAGCTTCACATATAAATTACATCTGATAGGCTTGTACTTATTTGAACATTGGGATCACTGTCACAAGTGTCACAGTTTTAGGAGGAAATAATATTCTGTATGACTCTGTGTGATTCATTAAATCATACAGATCTGCTGCTCTACAGTCTGACGACTCCTCGAAACCATAATTAAGGTTAAAATGTATCAGAGAGCAGCGTGACAACAAAAATGTCGTAATAAACACACAGTTCTCTCTGTGATGTGTGTGTGTGTGTTCTTGTTCTTCCTACATAGTGAGGACCAGAACACGTTTTTAACCAAAACTGATAACGAACTGAAACCTATTTTGTGGTTACAAAAGTCTTTTCAGAGAAGAACGTGTTGTATTCTGGTATAGGTGCACATGATGTGTGTGTGTGTGTGTGTGTGTGTGTGTGTTCTTGTTCTTCCTACATAGTGAGGACCGGAACACGTTTTTAACCAACACAGTGAGGACATTTTTGCAAAGTGAGGACATTTCGGCCGGTCCTCACTTCTTTAAAGGCTTTTTTTTTGAGATTCCAGACTTTATTGTAAGGGTTAAAGGTCACATGATAATGATAATTAACTGAAACTGTATTGTGTGGTTACAAAACTAACTAAAAATTAAAACTAACTGAATTTGAAAACAAAAATTGAAGAATTCAAAACTATTATAACCTCGCAAGGGAATTCACTATTACAATGAGGGCCCTCACAAAGATAGAAGTACAGGAATGTGTGTGTGTGTGTGTGTGTGTGTGTGTGTGTTCTTGTGCTTCCTACATAGTGAGGACCGGAACACGTTTTTAACCAACAGAGTGAGAGTTTTTTTTGAGATTTCAGACTTTGTTTTAAGGGTTAAAGGTTACATGATAATGATAATTAACTGAAACTGTATTGTGTGGTTAGAAAACTAACTAAAATTATAGTGAAAATGTCCTTCGTTTTCGTCTTTGTCAACTTTTTTCATACATAATAAAGATGGATCAGACAAAGGAAATAAAGGCAAAATATACTGAATTAATAAAAAAAACGAATAAAAACTAAACTAAAACTAGCAAACTCACTCTAAAAACTAATTAAAAGCAACTGGATTCGAAAACAAAAATTCACAATGAAATTAAAACTAACACTAATGAAAAATCCAAAACTATTATAACCTTGCAAGGGAATTCACTGTTCCAATGAGGGCCCTCACAAAGATAGAAGTACAAGAATGAGTGTGTGTGTGTGTGTGTGTGTGTGTGTGTGTGTGTGTGTGTGTTTCCTGTATTAGGATCACACAGAGAAGGTCTAATGAAAATACTGAGTCTTAATAGAGTTTTTCTTTTACTATGTCTCATCCAGAGGCCCTTCAGAACAAAACTAAACTCTATATCCAATTGTCTTGTCTCTCTCAGTGTTTGACACACAATCACACACACTCACACACACACACACTCTCTCACGCACACACACACACACACCCAACAAGCTCTGTGGCACCGGACTTTCTAATCAGACTGGGTCATGTTTTATTGTAAAGATCCAAGGCAAACATACAAGCAACCAGATCCTCCACTCAGGATAGAGTTTCTAATCATGCACTATAAATTATTCAGCCTAGAAAAAATCTGCCTTCCCCAAATGTTTATTGATGCAGGACGGACGGTGTCAGACGGGTGACATGGATATGGATGCTGCCATCAAAGTTCGGAAGGAGCCAGAGGGTGAGGCGGGGGTTGGCCCAGGTCACGGAGCCAGGGATAGATACCGACCGGCCGGCCGGGGTGCAGATCATCGATTGACTTTGAGGACGCGGAGACATAAGAGACGAAGACAGAGAAATTAAATGTGGTAAATGCGGAAGATAAAACAGTCGGGATGTCGATCGACAAAGTTACAGGAAAAACTGAATATAACGGTGGCAGGTTAGGCTGCCAGAAGTCTCCGTATGTTGAGACAAACGATGCTTAATGCTTAGAAGTCGAAGCATTTATATTACTTAATCAAGCCTTTGGTGTTTGAGGCTATTTTGTCGGTTTTTGGCTCATTTTCTTTCTGCCCATGACGTGTTGGTATCATTGTTTTCAGGACAACTTCACCTATATGACCTGATTACTTTTTTTTCATTTTGACTTACTGGATCAACATTTTGAACACAAAAAATTACAAAAAAATTACAAAAACCACACATAAAACATGAAAAACAAACCAAGAACACACACAAAATTACAAAAAACACATACAAACACACTCAAAACACACCAGAAACATAATGAAAATAGAAAAACACACAAGAATTACAGAAAAACACACATAAAAAACATAAAAAACACAAAAAACACGGTTTTTGACTCCTATTCATTCTGCCTGTATATAAACCACTTAAAAATCTTTACCATGATGTGTTGGTATCATTGTTTTCAGCACAACCTCACCTATATGACCTGATTACTTTTTTTCATTTTGACTTACTGGATCAACATTTTGAACACAAAAAATCACACAAAAATTACAAAAAACACACATAAAACACATAAAACATGAAAAACAAACCAAAAACACACACAAAATGACAAAAAAACACATACAAACACACTCAAAACACACCAGAAACATAACAAAAATACAAAAAACACACAAAAATTACAGAAAAACACAAAAAAGATTGCATTACAAATGCTAAATGCACAAAGCTAAATTAGAAAAATCTCTGCAAAAAAAAAGTAAAATCATGTTAATACACTTCGAGGTGTTTTTTTTTTTTTTTAACCTTTAAAAAGAGTTGATGCATTAAATTGGACATGGAAACTTGTGGAAAAGCCAAAACTTTAGAGTTCAGCTGACAAATGAACTCTAAAGTTTTGGCTTTCCACAAGTATTTCTATCATGTTTTTGGTGTGTTTTCAGTGTGTTTGTATGTGTTTTTTTGTAATTTTGTGTGTGTTTTTGGTTTGGTTTTTTGTAATTTTGTGTGTGTTTTTGGTTTGTTTTTCATGTTTTATGTGTGTTTTTTGTAATTTTTGTGTGTTTTTGTGTGATTTTTTGTGTTCAAAATGTTGATCCAGTAAGTCAAAAAGAAAAAAAATTAATCAGGTCATATAGGTGAGGTTGTGCTGAAAACAATGATACCAACACGTCATGGTAAAGATTTTTAAGTGGTTTATACAGGCGGAATGAAAAGGAGTCAAAAACTGTGGGGGGTTTTTTTGTGTTTTTTATGTGTTTTTCTGTAATTTTTGTGTGTATTTTGTATTTTTATTATGTTTTTACGCTGTGACGTTATGAAGAAGTCGTGCTCCGGAGCTTTCTAGACTCCAGAGGGTTAAGGAGATGCTGATATTGATCTGCTCAATACTAATGACAGGAAGTTATTTCTTGCATTTTAAGAGCATGATGTATTTCCACATGCTTTTATTTTGACATATCCAACAGAATGTAACACTGCTACCCCCCTCCCCCCTCCCCCCTTCCTCTTCTTCCGCACTAGAAATTATGTTTTCTTTAAATGCATTAAATTCACATGCAGAAATATAATATACCATCACAATCACAGCTTCTCCTCCCCTCTTCATATCTTTCCCATTAGATCAGAGTGGGTGTCAGAGAAATTGGCTAATTTGTATTTGTTGGAGATGTAAACTTGTTTAAATCTTTAATAAAACAACAAGGATGAAATATCAGACATCAGCTGCAGAGCATGAAGGACAGCATTTTTATATCATGTCATTTCAAAGCCTGGGAGATTGTGTGTGTGTGTATGTGTGTGTGTGTGCATGTGTGTGTGTATGCCCTTTAAGTTTGCAAATGGTTTCGTGGTGATATTATTCTTATTTGAAATATTTACCTCCCCTTTCAGAATCTCCAGCCCCGGCATTAATCCACAGCCCTCCTGGCAGCAATTTCTCAAACATTACACAAATGAGTTTCATATATCTTAACAGGTTATTGGCTTCATTTCTAAATAATGTTACGTTTTGAATGGAGCTGTTGTCGCACAATGGCAGATCACTTAGCGGGGAAAAGAACAAAAAAAAAAAAAAAAGGTCAGCACCAGCTCGTGAATGCAAATGTTCTTTTTGTTTAAAGTTATTATGCAAGTATCATCTCCATGTATCTGTGAGTGGATGATTGGTTTAATAAGATGGAGATTCTCTCCCTGGTGGGATTATTGGAATCGTTTAAATAATAATAAAAAAAAAAGACTGCAGCCATTTTGTCGGCTTATCAGCTTGTTATAATATAACTTCCAAACCTTCTGGAGAAAAAAAAGTTTATGCTGTGTGTGCACTAAAACGAGAGTTTGACTTACTGGATCAACATTTTGAACAAAAAAAATTACACAAAAACACAAAAAAATTACACAAAACACACATAAAACACGAAAAACAAACCAAAAACACACACAAAAACACACAAAATTGCATAAAACACATACAAACACACCAGAAACATGATAAAAACACAAAAAACCCTCAAAAAACAGATAAAAACACAAAGAAATGATTTTTTACCTGTTTTTTTTTGTTTTCTGTTTCGTAATTCTGTTTGTTTTTTACGTCATGGCCAGGGGACTACAGATGAAAACTAGAAGTCGATGCTTCCAGCGGGCCACAAACCAACTGGTGACTATGTCCATTATTTATATTTATATACAGTTTATGGTTTGTACTGTCTCCTCTGAGATGGACAGACAGCTGGAGAGACAGGTGACCCTCATGTTGCAGCTTTATGATGTCTGCGTCACAGCTGAAACTGTACTCTTGTGTACTCTTGTGTGCTTTTTGTGCACGTTTGTGTATTTGTGCATGGGAATGTGTGTGGGTGGGGGATTTGGGAGGACTTCAGGTCTGTTCTTCAGCCTTCCTCTCTCTCTCTCTCTGCTTCTGTTGGGCTTTGATTTGAGCAATGTAGGAGCAACGCTGCAGCGTGACATCCCTAAGAAAAGACAGGTCCGTTGCCAAGAAATACTGAGTGAACACTGACTGAGTGTTTAATACGGCAGAGGAGGTGGCGTGTGTGCAACCATAGGAAGAAAGAAAGAAAAGCTGCATTGTACTCCCCAACAACAGCTGAACAAGCTGCTGGAAACCAGGAAAAGCTACAACAACAAGAAAAAAATCTCTGGGAAAGATTCTGAAATGTGCTATTTTTCTACATGTTGTTCACGTGTTTCTGCAGTGTTTTAGTGGTAGTTTTATTATTCATTCAGTCCTCATGATATAAGACAGGCAGAGAGAGATCTGCTCCAACAAAACCCAAACCTTTACATCAAACAAAGCCCGTTCTCCTCTCCACTTGCATCAACTATGAAGCAGCGTCTACTTTTCCACAGCGCTGAAATAATGATCACCTATCAAACCCACAACTCACAGTTTGTGACACAGCTATAGAAATCTACACATGGTTCCACCAATAAATCTCATAAGGATGTATGATAAATCCAGGAGAACTAGATCCACCTATCTTTTATTTTTTTAAACATTATTTTTCATTCATTTGTGTTGCAGGAACAGAAACATCTGCTTTTCTCTTCTCCAAGGCCCTCACCAGGGTCAGGACAAAAGTATGTTCTCACTTTAAATCTACCTTAAACACAGAAAAAATATATGTAAAGGATCAAACGTTAAAGTGCACTATTATGTCTCAAAATAATCATATATCTAAATATCATACTTGACGCAGAAATGTTTATTGTTGTACAACGTAGCTGGTCAGGCTGTATGCGTTCACTATTGGTTGTTATTCCCATGAATATCTTATATGCATTGAATTTCATAGATGATAGATTACCCATGTAAATCTAAGACAGAAGGTGCAGCATATAACGACCCATATTGACTTTTAGTGTCCAACATTGACCTCTAGTGGCAGCAGTAATTATGACAGGACGGGAGGAAAGGAAGAAGTAACGTGACTTCTCATGAGAATGTATGATAAATCCAGGAGAACTAGAAAAAAAGACATAAAATGACCAAAAAAGACACACAATGACCAAAAAAGGCACAAAATGAGAAGACAGAATAACCAAAAAAACCCCACAGAAGACACAAAATGACCAAAAAAAGACACAAAAGACACAAATGACAAAAAAAGACACAAATGACAAAAAAAGACACAACATGACATAAGAAACACAAAATAACTAAAAAAGACAACAACAGAAACAAAATGACCAAAAAAGACACAAAATGACCAAAAAAGACACAAAATAACTAAAAAAGACAGCAACAGACACAAAATGTCCAAAAAAAGACACAAAAGAGCAAAAAAGACACAAAATGGCAAAAAAGACACAAAACAACTAAAAAAGACACAACAACAGACACAAAATGACCAAAAAAAGAAACAAATGACCAAAAAATGACACAAAATGACAAAAAAAGACACAAAATTACCAAAAAAAGACACAAAATAACTAAAAAAGACACAACAACAGACACAAACTGACCAAAAAAGACACAAAATGAGAAGACAAAATAACCAAAAATACCCCACAGAAGACACAAAGGGACAAAAAAGATACAATATGACACAAATGACCAAAAAAGACACAAAATGACTTAAAAAGACATTAAAAGTCATGAAAAGGATTCAAAAATGGACAAATAGCCCTATTAGACTCCATAGAGTTAAAGTACAACAGTCCCCACAAATAAACTTCAAGCACTGAATCAAAGTACCAGTGGGGTTGCACAATATGGCCAAAAATGATTTTTTTTAAAAGTGTAATTTAATTGTGTACTGGGCAGAACTTGAGCGAATGTACTTAGTTTTGACCTCTGGACTAAATGCATCAATATCTAAAGCAGCGCTGATCCTAATCTCCACATCACTAACTGTATCTATCATTTACCCTCTAAACTCTAATACGTGTTATTGCTTTATCAGTGGGAGACTCAGCATCAGCAGATGGGGAGTTAAAGCATGACATTCCCGTGTGCAGACTCGTCCTTTAAAGAGATCAGAGCTGCCACCAGGTCCAGGTCAATCATGCAGTCTGTCCCCACAGGACCACTCTGACCCTCTCATCTAAATATTGCATGAATTACATGTGCTGGGTTTCCTGTAGCCAGTTAACCACCGCTGATAAAGACAGATGTTCCTCTTGTGCACAGGGACCTGCTAAATTTAGCTCCCCAGATGGCCAGATACTCTTTACTCTGCGTACATGTCAGCGAGTCTATAGATGGGAAGCTCCCTCAACAGCAGGCCGCAAAGTGATTCAGGTTAATACAGTCTGGAGACTAATGCAACACAGACTAGTATGCTACACTGGAAAAAATGTCTGAGATTTAACAGTGAAAAACAGCTAAAGTACTACAGTATATCAGCCAAAACAGTTATATATATATATGCATACATATACATAGTATTTTTACAAAAAATAAATGCAAAAATTACAGTGAAGGCTTATATCACTGTCATTTTTGCATTCATTTTTTGTAAAAATACTATATATATGTATGCATATAGACACACATATATATATATATATGTATGCATATAGACACACATATATATATATATATATGCATATAGACACACACATATATATATATATATATATATATATGTATGCATATAGACACACACATATATATATATATATATATATATATATATATATATATATATATATATATGTATGTATGCATATATATATATATATATATATATATATATATATATATATATATATGTATGCATATATATTGTATTTTTACAAAAAATAAATGCAAAAATTACAGTGAAGGCTTATATCACTGTAATTTTTGCATTTATTTTTGTAAAAATACTTTTTCTCACCATATCTCTAACAAAAATATACTGTATTGTTGATGTTGTATATCTATGTATGTATTTAATGTAATATATATACAAGCCATCACTATAATTTTTGCATTTATTTTTTGCAAAAATACTTTTTCTCACCATATCTCTAACACAAATATACTGTTTTGTATATATTGTATATTTTGTATATGTATTGTATTGTATATGTATGTATTTAATGTAATATATATATAAACAAGCCATCACTGTGATTTTTGCATTTATTTTTTGTAAAAATACTTTTTCTCACCATATCTCGAACAAAAATATACTGTATTGTATATATTGTATATGTATTATATTGTATATGTATGTATTTAATGTAACATATATACAAGGCATCCCTGTAGTTTTTGCATTTTTTTTTTGTAAAAATACATTTTCTCACTGTTAAATGTACTAAACACAATATCTCTAACAGAAATATACTGTAATATTTAATGGTAAAATCTTTAATTTATGCAGTATTTATAAAGTATTTTCTGTTCAATTATATGGCAAAACAGCGTTTCATTTGATGGAAAAACTTTAATGGCAAAATGACAATCTTAAATGTGAAATCAACAGTGCTAATATCCTTTTACCCTAATATTAGAAAAAAGTTGCATCGTATTTATTACGGTAAAGTATATATATATATATATATGTATTTTACAGTAGAGTAATGTGTTAAAAAAATTGAAAAAAATACTGTTTTGGCTGATATATACATTTACAGTGTTTCATTGTTACTGAAACTAAATTAACTCATTTATCATTTTACGTCTTTTACTGTCATGGTTTAGCAGTTTTTCACCCTAAAATCTACAGACATTTTTTACAGTGCACAGCTGCCGTTTTTTTACGGTAAAAACAACAGGTTGTTTTTTTTTACAGTGTAGAGCATATAACATCATGTTTTTGATTGTGGGAGCAGCTGACTTTACTTCATGCTATGTGCCGTGACATTGGGAGTTGCTGTCTAACAGTAAGAACACTCTTTTCTCCCATCGCTTTCTGTCACTCCCCACTAAATATATGGCTCAATAAAGATGAAACGCATTATCAAACACTCCAAATATTGTACCGTAATAAAGACTCTGGCATCACCTCAACTTGGAGTCAGCTGCAGGCCGCGACAGACGACTCATTCACTCGTTTGTAGAGTCTCTGCCAGGCTTAAGGCGAGTCGAGAGCCAACAATTATCAGCTACTAGAAGTCTGCTGGAAATAGTGAGTGAGTTTTTTATAAATACTGACATGGAGATATCAACAAAGTCCATACGATCAAAACGCATTAGATTTATTGCCTGGAGGCAAGCTCCACATAATGTAGTTTAATCTCCCCTGATCTATATTAGTAATTGTGGTGTGTTGCTTCTAATTATGGCAGCAGCATTGATAATCCTGTTAATACCAATCAGATAGGCAGCGGAATCAGAGTGAGGGAGGGCAGCGAGGAGGAGGAGGAGGAGGAGGAGGAGGAAGTGTGGGAGGAGAATAAAATCACTTTAAACAGCACTGGGAATTTGATCAGAGGAAGAAAAAGCAGACTTAGAGGGAAAATTAACACATGTAGCTAAGTACCGAATCAATCAAAGCAGCATTAATGACCATAATTAGTACTTTATATGCTTTTGTGAGCAACTTTAAGGAATTAGAAGTATAGTGCTGGCTTTAATCTACTGTGTGTTACATTGGGTATATTTTGTGTAAGCTTCAAATGGCTCTAATGATAGCAATGAAGAATGAATTCTACCGGTTATGGCGTATGGACAAATGAAGAAAAAATTGTCAATATGTACTGGAAACTTAACCCTTTATCGGACAAAGAACTATATTCGGTAACTTCAGTGGATATCAAAATGAGGTAATATTTCGAGAAAAAAGCTGCAAATTTACTAGATAAAAGTGGCAAATCTACGTGAAAAAACTTGCAGATTTACGGGAAAAAAGAAGGGAAAAAGCAACTTTTTTCTCGCAGATTCAACACTTTAAATCTCAAAAATCTGCACATTTTCTTCTTGTAGATTTGACACTTTAATCTCGTAAACTTTTTTCTCAAAATATTACCCCCCTCACCCGGGTCCCTTTGATGCACAACATATAAACAGCTCTTACTTTTTGAATAAAAAACATTTTTTTATCACTACGCTTCTATTGCACAAGCTCATTTTTGACGCATGTTGTGCATTAGAAGCATAGTGATAAGAAAAAGGGGTTTTATTCAAACAGTAAGAAATGAAAACAAAAAATTAGGATGTATGATGATCAAAAACAAGATACTCAAGGAAAACCTGCAAAACTGAATGATGAAATTAATTTACTGCAAAGATATAGAATATAGAAACTTAGTCGGGTCACTTTAGACCATATTGTGCATCAAAGGGTTAATTAGGACCATTATTATTATGAATTTTTGATGCAAAATGCATGCAATCGGGAAATGAAAATCTGTGACATCATCACAATGTAAAGTCTATAGACTGTCTATAAACAGGAGCTGGTGGGCGGGGCCAGCAGGAGAAACAATAATGCAAATATTCTGCTCTGCATACCAAACTTTCTTTCTTTTTATGCACAAAGGGAGCAATTTTCATTGACTTAGCCAACCTTTCTGTTATTTTATTACAGAGTATTTTATATTTTCAGTTACAAGGATGGCTGAAATGATGAATAGGCAATATATTTCCCTGATCCAATAACAGTGCTGTCCCCTCAAAGGGTGAGTCCCCCCCCCGGCCCCCCGTTTCTCCCCTGCCCAGCAAGGAGATGCTGCAAAAAACTGATTATTTTAAACATGAGGCTGGGTGGGATTTGATGGAAAGGTGGTGATAAAAAAAAGAGGCAACACAGAAAATGGATGAAAGGCGTAGAAAATAGATGCAGATCAGCAGAGGAGGCAAATCCCTCCTGTGTCCATCTAAATGAGTCCGGAGGAGACCAAACAAGATGGCCTCCTATTGCCTTATTTACAATTCAAGCAGCCCTGTCACACAGCACCTTATTAAAGCGCTTGCTTTTTTAGAAATAACTAGGGGCGGGACTTTAACGCCTTAATTAAGATTAATTAATTACACAAAAATTAACGCGTTAAAAAAATACAGTAAACCACAGTGAACATGAAGGAAGAAGCTGATGAGACGCTTTGGTTGGCCCCCTCACTGCAAAAAAGCCAACTTGTATTTTTTGGCCTAAAACAGTGATTTAAGTTGGTAAAACTTGGAAATATAAATTATTGACATTTAGGGCAATAATGTAAGTTAGCACAACAAAGGAAGCCAGTTGTCTGCTCAAAAACAAGTTGGTGAGTTGTTGTTACTTATATCTTTAAGTTGGGGTTCACAACAAGGGACAATAGTTCTGATAACTCTTATTTCTTTGTTGGGAAATGCGGGAAAGCGGTGAAATTCAGTCATTAGTGAAAGCTAGCGGCTAACTGATGCTAGCGGCTAACTGATGCTAGCGGTTAACTGATGCTAGCGGCTAACTGATGCTAGCGGTTAACTGATGCTAGTGGCTAACTGATCCTGGCGGCGCTGCTTGTTACAGCTACAAGAGTAGCCAGTAGCATATCAATGCTAACTCAAAATTGTGGTTGCAACATTAGCTGACATTTCATAAAGCTTGTTATCATAGTTGCAGTTTCTTTTTGCACAACTTGTTTTTTATTATAAATATTTAACCTGTAGTTCTGTTCATTTTTACATGTTGCATTTTTCTTGTTAATAAAAATATTTCTGTTAAATTTTGGGGTCTTTGTTTTTATCCTTGTGGTATCGAAAATGGTATCGAGTATCGAATATTTTCCTGAGTATCTGTATCGAGTTGAAAATCTTAGTATCGTGACTAGGGTTGTAAAAAGTATTGATACTCAAAAAAGTATCAATACTAAAATGTTGTATCCGGATACGATACTCATTTTCAAAAGTATCGAGTATCTGAAGCTTGTTATCATAGCTGCAGTTTCTGTTTTTCATTATAAATATTTAACCTGTGCTTCTGTTAATGTTGCATTTTTCTTGTTAATAAAAATATTTCTGTTAAATTTTGGGGTCTTTGTTTTTATCCTGGTGGTATCGAAAATGGTATCGAGTATCAAATACTTTCCTGAATGTCGGTATCGAGTTGAGAATCTTAGTATCGTGACAACACTAATTCTAATTAATAGGATTATTTTTTTTAACCGAGTCCCGGCCCTAGAAATAACCTGCGTTACGTCAATAACACTTCATTAAGAAGAAGCAGTGAGACAGAAATAAGCAAACGAGGAGAGGAAGTGTCAGAAGGAAAAAGTTAACTTTCTCTTATTTCCCCTTTGTTTGCCTGAGGAAGGATGTTAGTGGAAGAGAGAGGAAAACTCCAGCAATGCTTGAGCTCCTTCATCCTGCTTATTACAGTGCCGCCCCGGCTCTCTGTCCTCAAGCCTTTCTGCGCCTCACTATTTTAACTACACCTGTCATTTGCGGTCCAGTCATTTTACCTCTCTGCTCGGCTTTCTCTCGCCGCTTACAGGGACTGTTAACTGGGCCTGTCTGTCATGCTGGCTGGGGCTGATCCGGGGCTGAGGCTGGGTGGGGGGGGGGGCAGATTTAGGCTCTAGGAGAGTGGGGCAGGAGTGATTTTTGGAAGGGGAGGGTTGTAATGAGCTTGCGGCAGTGCGGGGCTATAGGAACACTGCATGGTTCTTCCTCCACGGTGAGGCATCCATCTTAACAGCTGCAGAGACGAAACGATGCAGTGACACAAAACACATGTGCTGGATTCTACACTGCAAAAAAGCCAACTTGTATTTTTTGGCCTAAAACAGTGATTTAAGTTGGTATAAATGATTGATGTTTAGGGCAATAATGTAAGTTAGCACAACAAAGGAAGCCAGTTGTCTGCTCAAAAACAAGTTGGTGAGTTGTTGTTACTTATATCTTTAAGTTGGGGTTCACAACAAGGGACAATAGTTCTGCTAACTCTTATTTCTTTGTTGGGAAAATTGGTCATTAGTGAAAGCTAGCGGCTAACTGATGCTAGCAGCTAACTGATGCTAGCGGCTAACTGATGCTAGCGGCGCTGCTTGTAACAGCTACAAGAGTAGCTGTATCGAAGTTATATTGAAGATTGTTGCCTTGAAATTTTGAGTTCACCCAACTTTTCTTTGTATTGCAGTGTAGATAGATTATATTATAAATACAAGGAAATATATACTACAACTATAACAACAGTACTTAGTTAGTGCAAGTGTATACAGCGGCCATGTTGTGTTTGGTGTTGTGTATAGTGGGTCAGGCCATTCAGTGTGCAGGATAAATGTAATATCTGAATGCAAATCCACTATTTAACACAGCTTATGGTTTTATTTCTCTACACAGAGGCAGCAGTCACCTCTTTTTTGATTGCTTTCTATATGCTGACTGTACACTACTCCAGCCAGCAAGTGGGATAAAATCATAATTAAAAAAATAATGTATAATGTATGTATAATGCAATAATGTAAGTTAGCACAACAAAGGAAGCCAGTTGTCTGCTCAAAAACAAGTTGGTGAGTTGTTGTTACTTATATCTTTAAGTTGGGGTTCAAAACAAGGGACAATAGTTCTGATAACTCTTATTTCTTTGTGGTGAAATGCGGGAAAGCGGTGAAATTCGGTCATTAGCGAAAGCTAGCGGCTAACTGATGCTAGCGGCTAATTGATGCTAGCGGCTAACTGATGCTAGCGGTTAACCGATGCTAGCGGCGCTGCTTGTTACAGCTACAAGAGTAGCCATTAGCGTATCAATGCTAGCTCAACATTGTGGTCGCAACATTAGCTGACATTTCATAGCGGCGTTACAATCGTGCCAATTCAGCACATTGCAGAAGTTAGCAGAAGTAAGGATTAAAAGTTATTACAATGTTAAATTATAAGTTAGTACAACTTACAGTTGAGTTGACAAAAATCTGAATTCAGAGTTGAGCAGACTCAAAAACAAAACTTAAAATATTTAGTTTAATTGTCCAACTTAAAATTTTATCGAAGTTTGTTGCCTTGACATTTTGAGTTCACCCAACTTTTCTTTTTTTGCAGTGCAGATTTCTCTCGCCGGTCTTTTAATCTTTCTGTCTTTTTCACTTTTTCGCTCACTTTCGCTCCGGTTCAATCACTTTTTGGCTTCTTCTCATGTTTCATGTAGAATATTTTGCTGTACTTTACATTAATCCTCTGGAGTCCATCTATTTATTGAAAATACACATGTTTTATTTACAGTCATAACTTTATTTATATATGATATATAGACAAGCTGAGAAAGCCAGCTGAAAGTGCATCATGGGAGCATCACAGTGTGACATTTATGTTTCTAGAACATTTTTAAAATGTGGATTTTCTTTCTAGAATGAAAACTATTCTATTAACTGTTTTTTTCCTGCTGTTTTTGTGTGTATAAATGGTAAAATATATATTAAAAAAATTGGTACATTTCCATAGACACCTGTGTCTTTTGTTTGTATTTTCGGTTCCTTGCAGCTTTATACTTTGTTGATTACAATAAAATGTAAAATCTGACTGATAGCCAAGTTTGTGTGGAGAAAAAGGAGCCATGCATGTGATGTAAGGAAAGACTGAAAGATGCTGAACAGAGACAGAAATTAATGCAGAGGAAGTTGACAAATTTGAATCAAAATCTCCTGGACTTGAGAGGTTTAATACATCAAGATGCCTGACTGATGGTGACTATATGTCTGAATATAATGTCAATATTGTGGCCATCAGGATGCTTTCAGACTACATATATCAAATATAGTTGTGTATGTGAATAGGCAGTGAGTAATATTAAAGAAAACACGTCATATTAGGAGGATTAGCACGATGCTATCCAGCCAACATCAATTTATTTGGGACCAAAGCTTTTCTCAACATGAGTTACTGCTTTCTGCAATATTTATGTTTGAGAGTCAGCGATTTTGTGGGTTCTCTGTACTTTGAGTTTTTAATTACATGCACTTTAAGGTTCCCTGCAGAGAGACTTTAATTAATCAACAGAGAATTAGCATGCACTACAAGAAACACAAGCCCTGGGCTAAATGCAGCAGAGTAAATATAGAATAATACAGCCATCAGCACAAACTGGAGAAACAAATATGTATCCTTCAACTGCTTTTTATGTCTATATTAAGAAAGATATGTTCATGGGAAAGATTTAAGATAGACAGCTGTAACTTCAGAACTCTGGAACCCTGGAGGCATTTTAGGGTCAAAGTGTTTTTTTCCATTTCTGCCGGATGTCAAGCTGTAAAAGTTACGGTATCATTGTAAAGGAGGATCCATGGCTTTCATTTGGGTATATTATACTTTTCCTGAACTGACAGAGTCTGTTAAGTATTGCAGTTGTTGGTTTTTGGGTCCCTGATGTCCCTTGATCCTACAGCGATCACATGAACTACAGAGTTTAGGCCAAAATTGTGGTAAAATGTGTGTAATTTCTGGTTTAAAGAGGTCATGTGACCTCTGTGTTTGTCAGAAAGATACAACGTTGGTCTTAAATGAAAGCCATGGATGCTCCTTTACAATGATACCAAACAACCATTTATAATATATTTATTTATAATATATTTATAGATTAATCAATCATTATGCTAAAAAAGGGGTCTCAAACTCGCGGCCAGCGGGCCAATTGTGGCCCTCGTGATGATATTTTGTGGCCCCCACCTTGATATGAAAGTTTAATGTGAGTTTTATATGAATGACACTTTAAGTGTTGTGTGTGGAAGGTCCCTTTAATTACTTTTTTTTGGTAATTTTGTGTCTTTTCTTAATAATTTTGTGTCTTTCTTTAAATAATTTTGTGTCTTTCTTTAAATAATTTTGTGCCTTTTTTGGTAATTCTGTGTCTTTATTTTGGTAATTGTGTCTTTTTTTAGTAAAATTGTGTCTTTTTTTGGTAATTTTGTCTTTTTTTTTTTTAGTAAAATTGTGTCTTTTTTGGTAATTTTGTGTCTTTTTTAAATAATTTTGTGTATTTTTGGTATTTTTTTTCAGTCTTTTGGGGTCATTTTGTGTCTTTTTTTTTTTAAATTATGTCTTTTTTGGTAATTCTGTGTATTTTTTGGGTCATTTTGTGTCTTTTTTAAGTAATTTAGTTTTATTCTGTCATTTTGTGTCTATTTTTTTAGTAATTTTGTGTATTTTTTTGGTCATTTTGATTCTGCCTCCAACGGCCCCCAGGTTTTTACATCCGGCAGAAATGGACTCAGCATTTTCTGAAAGGTTTTTCTCAAAGTTGATCCTGTCTAAGATGATATAAAAATGTATATAAACTGTGTAAACATTCTTCATTTACTGAACTTGAGAAGGCAACAATGTTGGCAACATACAAACTTATATACAGCAGATACATAAAGTGTAAACAGGGCTCTATTGAGTGAAATGCAGTGCCACCCACCAGACTAAGTTACACCTAAGAAGAGAAGAGAAGCAGCAGAGATGGAGGAGCAGAGAGCCACTCGTTAGCTTTGAACCTTCCCCCAACGCTGCAGATGGATAAACAGAGAGCAGAGCGTCTGTTTCCTGGCTGCTGTTGCTTTATTATTTCATTAAGTGTAAATCCTGTCAGTGCCACAGCACCCCCAGCCTGGTCCAGTGCTGCCACTCCACCCTCAGCAGGTTAAATTATAATTTAATTACCAAGCCTTAGCTGCATAAGCTGCTTGGGAGCACTGGCCCCCCAGAATAATTTGAAAAGATGGTGTCTCCCCTCATCTTGGTGCTCCTGATCCACCAGACCTGAGCCCCCTGGAGGCCCACTTCAATATCCCACCTAATTATCTCCCTCAAATCAGGCACCTCCAACACAGGAATATCAGTAATTAAGTTGGAAGGGTGTAAAAAATAAAAAAAAAACCTTATTGTTTGAGGATTCTTCATAGGAGTTTTTAGTTCTTGGAGAGCTGGTAGAGCTGTAGGTGTGCCCTGAGGAGATGTTTCTTCAAGCTATTTCTATCACACTTTACTGTTTCTGCAGAGCAGCACTGTTACTTTATCAAGACCCTCGAACCACAGGAACATCTCCTGATATCAGAGTTTATTACCAAAGAGACGACTAATCAACCACATTTACTGGATCTGTGCACACATTTCGGCCAAAGAGGTATTTATTTTGTAAAATAAAACTGTCCTGTTCAACTTTTCCTTTGGAGAAAGTGACATATCTACGGAATAGGGTTGTCCAAAGTATCGATACTTAAAAAAGTATCCATACATATCATTTAGACAACTTAAAAAAGAGTTTGGACTGGAAAATGGAGATCTATTCAGATACCTTCAATTAAGACACTTTTATGAGACAGAAATTAAAAAGGAAATCTCACTGGAAGGGAATGTTGTGATAGAGGTTTTGACAGGTGCGTTCAAGCAAACTCCTTCAAGAATTGTCTCTAAACTGTACAAGGGCCTATTGAAACAACAGGGGAGAAATACAGAGTATATAAAAGTGAAATGGGAAAAAGAATTTGATATTGAGTTGTCTGGGAGCGATTGGCAGAAGATATTTCAGACTCAACATACTTCAACAAGTTCTAAAAAATGGAGGGAGTTTGGTTGGAAAAATGTAACACGGTTTTTTATTACACCCAAAATCAAAAATAAACAATTAGGCCAACAACAAAATTGTTGGAGAAATTGTGGGCAACTGAATGCCAACCATTCTCATATATTTTGGTCATTTGGACAAAATGGCATCCAAAATGGCAAAATGACAAAGTAGTGTTTACCCCCTTGTGTTTTTGTATGTTTCTGTATGTGTTTTTATTGACTGGAAAAAATAAAGTAAAAAAAAAAAAAAAGTATCCATACTAAAATGTTGTATCCGGATACGGTACTCATTTTCAAAAGTATTGATACCCCTCGTCACGTTAATGATTATAAACAACGTAAATAAATAAATCAGGCATGTAGTATTTCCATATTACATTTATTAACACAGTGTCAGTATACATATGCATAGAGTTAATAAGTTTATATAAATGTTGGTGACTGAAAAGTGTTATTTTCTCTCTTGAAGTCCCAGAATGAAGCAGAGAAAAGTCGACTTATTTATCAAGCTTGCCTAATATTGTGCACAGCATACAAAATATTGTTCTAATTGTTATTGTTTATTGTATTTATTTATTTTTAGCACTACCTCAGACCTGAAGCTTGTTATCATAGTTGCAGTTTCTTTTTGCACAACTGTTTTTTACAACCTGGTCTCACAGGAATCCGTGAAACTGACACGGATTTCGCTACAATGCAAGTTAATGACAGTCATATCCCGTGGCTATTCCAACATACAAAGATTGTGATTATGTACATTCACTGAGTGAATATTTAGAAAATAAAACATATATTTCTCACTAGAAATGTAATCAAAATCCATTTTTATGCAGAAACTAAGTCAAAATATTGATTTTTTCACTAAAAATGAGAGAACTGTCCGCCATTTTTTTTGTTCTGACCGCCGGGACCTTGAAAGTCACGTGACTTGGAACAAACCAATAGGAACAAATATCCATGGAATAGCCATATAAAGGTATATGAATCATTTCTAAATCATTAACATACTTAATATGGTGTTAAAAATGAGTGCAACTAAAACTATTGATAAACTATTAATTATAATTTAATTGTTTGTTAATGGTAAAGTAACTATAAACATTAATATACCATCTTTTTGTCATTTATAAACAATTTAGTCAATTAAACAGTAATAAATCATGTATTTACCATTCTAAATGGCCTATATATGGTTTATAAATGATGATTAAACATTAATAAACTATCTGTTTACCATTTATAAATGATGGTTATTGTAAAGTGTGAACAAATTGTTTGCTTGATTTCATCCAAATTGACCGAATTGATGGTTTGGGTAACGCTTTATATTAAGGTCCTTGTAATAACCATTAATTAACAAGTAATAAGGCCCTTGTAAGTCCTTACAAGATGCTTATTAACATTATTGTGTGTTTATAAGCTTATATAAGTGTTAATAATGGCATTACAAACATCCATGACCCACCCATTATGTCTTTCCCATGCCTTTATTAATCTTATTTTGTTTGCTTATTGATATTAAAATATACTTTATTGCTCGTTAACTATAAGTTTACTATGCTTTTTGCAACTACCGGATCTAAAGCGAGAACAATGCCTTATTACTTGTTAATTAATGGTTATTAACGACATTATAAAGCGTTACCATTGTTTGAAATATTCTGGTTAAAGCATGTACAAGCGCCGCCTGCAGCCTTTTATTTCTACAGTTAATTTGATATTAATGATTTGCTTTAATCACATAATTTGGCAATTTGTTTCCAAGCTGTGTAACTAACTGAAGCAGTGCATTTACACCAAAGCAGCAGAATAAAATGAGCATTTCCTGGCCCCAGTATCAGAGACAGACATGGTTTCTGCATGTAGAATAAAGTGACACAGAGAAAAAAAACCCTTCTGTGTGATTCTGCAGCAGTGATGTTGTGTCAAACTCTGAGATGCAAGAAAAACAAACCTGTAAATCAGCTTTGACAGTCATTGAGAGGGACAATGACAACTATGTTTTATTGTGTTGCAAACAGAGAAGAAATATCTTTTCATATGAACTTCCTTTGTCTGCATTTATTTGAATGTAAATACGACTCGGCTAGTACCGGTTTATTATTCCTTGTCGGATGATCTCTCACCGAGAATGAATCATTTATGAGGGGATTTATTTTCAAAGAGAAATAAAATCATAAACTCCTATGGCACAGGTTGTAAAAACACTATATAATTATTTCTGTCCCAGAATAATGGTGTAATTTTCCGTGAGCTAATTTGACACCACAAAATTGGGAATTTCATCCAAAAGGAGGCATTATACCAGCCTGCAGGGAAATGTAATTTGCAGAAATCAGGGATCTAATACAGTTTATAATACCACTGAAAAGCAGAAAGTACTAATTTGCTATTCATACTGCTTTCATAACATAACTACAGTTTAGTTTAACTCAACCATGTCAGAGCATAAAGCTCTGTTAAAAACCCCTCTCCACATGAAAGGGCCCCTTTTAACACTGATTTTTTTTTTTTCCTTGTGAGACAAAGATAAGTAAATACAGAGGAGATAATGAATAGACTGGAAAATGAGCGTTACCGCTCTGCGCTGTTCAATCTTGGGGACAATTGCAGCGTTTTGGGAAAAATTGCTTGCAACCCCCCCGAACCCCCCCCCCCCCCACACACACACACACCTCCCCCCCACGTACCCCCATGCCCATCACACACACATGTACACACACACAGACACACACACACACATACTCATCTTACCCCCTCTCATCCTATAATCCTCTGGCAAAGCCCTCTCTGTCCATGCGGACCCCCCACCCAGAGGGACCCTGCCAAGGCAAATTAGAGGGTGTGGGGGGGGGGGTGCTTTTGTTTCGCAGCACTTTGTGAAAAGAAAAAAAAAAATCCAAATAATTTCTTGAGCTGGAGCAATTTGACATGCTGTGATAACTGCTCTGTCAAAAACTTCTTTGACATCTCTGAAAGAGAAGATTTTCTCCCACAAAACCAGAGCTCCATTTAAAAAACAGGCTTCAAAAGAGCCACAAACTCATCAGGCTGTTTAATTACGGCCTGTTGGCGTCTCTCCGTCTATCGCTCGTCTCTGTCACAACAGAGGTAACAACAAACTGGGCCATCACCACCAGGACGGGCCTGCAGGGCTCCTACAGGGCTTTCTAACAGGACACCCCGAGATTAACAGGACAGATTTTTGTTTTTATTTCTCAGTGAATCTGATTGCTTATGCGCTGTTGCTCTGTTTCCTTTTTGTCATAATTTTTTCATAATTGTGTCGTCATAATTTGTGTCCTTTTTGTCAAAATTTGTGTCTTTTTGGTCATAATTTGTGTCTTTTGGGTCATAATTTTGTCTTTTTTGTCAAAATGTGTGTCTTTTTGGTCATATTTTTGTCTTTTTTGTCATAATTTGTGTCTTTTTGGTCATATTTTTGTCTTTTTTGTCATAATTTGTGTCCTCTGTCATTATTTTGTCATAATTTGTGTCTTTTTTGTCATGATTTGTGTCCTTTTTGTCATAATTTGGTCCTTTTTGTCTAAATTTGTGTCTTTTTTGTGATAATTTTGTCTTTTTTGTCATAATTTGGTCCTTTTTGTCTAAATTTGTGTCTTTTTTGTGATAATTTTGTCTTTTTTGTCATAATTTGTGTCTTTTTGGTCATAATTTTGTCTTTTTTTGTCATAATTTGTGTCTATTTTGTCATAATTTGTCTTTTCTGTCATAATTTGGGTCCTTTTGTCATAATTTGTGTCCTTTTTGTCATAATTGTTGTCCTTTTTGTCGAAATTTGTGTCTTTTTTCTCATAATTTGTGTCTTTTTTTGTCATAATGTGTGTCCTTTTTGTCAAAATTTGTGTCCTTTTTCTCAAAATTTGTGTCTTTTTTGTCATAATTTGTGTCTTTTTTGTCATAATTTGTGTCTATTTGGTCATAATTTGTGTCCTTTTTGTCATAATTTTGTCTTTTTTGTCATAATTTGTGTCTTTTTTGTCATAATTTGTGTCTATTTGGTCATATTTTGTATCTTTTTTGTCATAATTTGTGTCCTTTTTGTCAAAATTTGTGTCTTTTTTGTTTTTATTTTGTCTTTTTTGTCAAAATTTTGTATTTTTTGTCATAATTTGTGTCTTTCTTGTCAAAATTTGTGTCCTTTTTGTCATAATTTTGTCATAATTTGGTCCTTTTTGTAAAAATGTGTGTCTTTTTTGTCAAAATTTGTGTCTTTTTTGTTTTTATTTTGTCTTTTTTGTCAAAATTTTGTATTTTTTGTCATAATTTGTGTCTTTCTTGTCAAAATTTGTGTCCTTTTTGTCATAATTTTGTCATAATTTGGTCCTTTTTGTAAAAATGTGTGTCTTTTTTGCCATAATTTTGTCCTTTTTGTCATAATATTGTGTCCTCTTTGTCATAATTTTGTCCTTTTTTTCATAATTTCTGTCTTCTTTGTCATAATTGTCTTTTTTGTCATAATTTGTGTCCTTTTTGTCATAATTTGTTTCTTTTTGTCATAATTTGTGTCCTTTTTTTCATAATTTCTGTCTTTTTTGTCATAATTTTGTCTTTTTTTCATAATTTCTGTCTTTTTTTCATAATTTGTGTCCTTTTTGTCATAATTTGTTTCTTTTTGTCATAATTTGTGTCCTTTTTGTCATAATTTGTGTCCTCTTTGTCATAATTTTGTCTTTTTTTCATAATTTCTGTCTTTTTTGTCATAATTTGTGTCCTTTTTGTCAGTCTTCAAACTCATGAGTCTGTTTAATTACGGCCTGTTGGCGTCTCTCCGTCTATCGCTCGTCTCTGTCACAACAGAGGTAACAACAAACTGGCCCATCACCACCAGTATAGTCCTTGTAGCTCCTATCAGGGCTTTCTATTTCGCTCACTGCTGCTTTTTTTTTGTCTCACAATTTCTCCTCTTGGCACAATATCTCATCTGCCTTTTACCTCGTCCCTTCCCTTCTGTACCTGGCTTTATTTTCTGCCTCCAAGAACAATCTCTTCTTCCCCCCCTCCTCCTCCTCCTGCTCAATCTATCATTCTCGCCTTTGTATTTTTCCTGCAAACCAATAAGTTGGGTTGTTGTCTTGCTGTTATCGTCAGCCTTTTGTATAGAAGGCCCACTTGTGTTCTTAGGGAAGTGATGTTGTTTGACCACAGTTCACTCTGCTACCTTTCCTTTCCCCTGCCTGCTTGCTTGCCAACAGTTACTTCTGGCCACTGTTGGATGTACAATCAAGAACAACAGCACATAAGCAATCAGATTCACTGAGAAAAAAGAAAAAAAAAGATGTCCTGTTTATCTCAGAGTGTCCTGGCAGATGGAGAAAATGGATTCTAGCTGCAAATAAGAACTATGGCTTTATAAAGCATGTGTATAGTGACAGTTAGGACACGTGGAGCAGCTTTACTGGCAGCAAACTCATTATTTTAAACAGTGTGACAGGAAGGAGAAGGCTTTGATGGTATGTTGATGCTGTTGTAGACATTAATTTACAACTCTTAATAATTAGATGGATTATCCTCCGGGGAGCTCGATCAAAGCACAGATCAAACACGTCATTTCAGTTTCAGATGCAGCCGGGTCACAGCAAGAAAAAAAGAAGGGGTATAAGCGTGTTTTTGAACTCATTATAGGATTTTAGAATCTTTTTTACAACAATTCCAGCAATTGTTGAGGTCTGTTTGAGTGTTTTGTTAAAGGCCCCGTTTACACCAGGATGCTTGCAGGTAAAAACGACAAAATATTTTATGGGAAGTGCCTTTTGTTTAGACGGTGACGGCGTTTTGGGGGCGTTTTGTCTTTTTTGTCATAATTTGTGTCCCTTTGGTCATAATTTGTGTCTTTTTGGTCAAATTTTGTCTTTTTGGTCAAATTTTGTCTTTTTTGTCATAATTTGTGTCTTTTTTGTCATAATTTTGTCTTTTTGTCATAATTTTGTATTTTTTTGTCATAATTTTTTTTTCTTTTTGTCATAATTCTGTGTCTTTTTCATCCCATCCACGCTCCAGTAGAGGGAAATAAACAAACGTGGGATTATTTCCATGCGTGGGACCTTCAAGCTGCTCTGGCAGCTCTAATAAACTTAGAGGAGTCTTTCCACCAAATGTCCAGGATATGTACAGATAGTATTAGTGAACAGAGAAGGATCTGGAATTACCTCCATCACATTCTGGATGCAGCGATTGGTGGGAGGAGCCAGACGGCTTTGGAGGAGACCTGGGAGATCTAGTGATGGTGGAGAACTTTGTGGAAGGAGTAGCTGATGAAAATGTGTGGCGTGAAAACTTCCACATGGCCAAAGATGCTCTTATGGCTTTAAGTGATGCCGCCTGGCTGCATACAATCACATTCACACACTTTAGATCACCGTATCAGCAGATTTCCTCCTGGAAACACTTGAATAAACCAGGAATAAAAAGTGAAGACGAGACGCCATTAAAAAATTGCATATCACCATAGTAGACACTTTTCATGACCGTAAATCAAGGAATAGTACAAAACTTTTGAAGGACTTTTGAAGACACACAGTTTTACTGGAAAAATATAAAAATGTTGATGTTAAATTAATGGAAAAATACCATATTGTATATAATATATATAATCTTTTAACTACCATAAATCAAGGAATATTACAAAACTTTTAAACTGGAGAAAACACACAGTTTCTTTCATGTAAAATTAGAGGAGAAATACCATAAAATAAAGTAAATGAAGTAATTTTGATTTGTTTTGATTGATTGATATTTTCACTAGGACACAATTACCCTAAAAATAAAGGGGATTATTCAGTCAAAATTACAGTTTTTGATAATATTTCCATTTAAATTTACAGTAAAAAACCCACTCACTGTATTTTTTAACAGATTTTTTTACAGTGTAGATTGAACAGGGCCCACTGAGTCTATATTACATGTATACAGTACAGAAAGAGTACTAACTGGTATTTTGTTCTCTGTGTATTTCCAACGGGCCTGCCACTGTTTTCCTGAAACAAGCGTGTCCTTTTGGCCAGACGTCTCCATCCTCTAAAAACAAAACAACACTGTCATCTCTCTCCAGGACTTGAGCACTAAACAGGAAATTTGACTTTTACAGATCCAATTACGGTGGCTTTACCTCACCTCTCGCTGCACCAAGCATGCAAACAGAGCTTTACATCTCACTCTCCGCTGTTCAAACAGAGGTGTCAATGATTATTCTTATCTGAAGGAGAATCGGTATATTAAAAAAAAAAAACAAGAGGAAAATGTGAAAGACGTGTGGTTTACAGCTCTCTCAATAACCTCTTCAGCATCCGTTGTGTCTTTGAAAACACTCAATATCTAAATCAAATTGTGTCACTCAATACATTTCTCCCACCCTTAGAGATCAATGTATTTTACATTCTTCATCCCTGTATGCCAATATCAATGATGGAGGAATATCAATAATGACAGCTACATTTGTATCTGTATCAAAAAGACAGAAAAAACTAAATTACTTAAAAAAGACACAAAATGACCACAAAAAAAGACAGAAAATTACAAAAAAAAGACACAAAATGACCAAAAAAAGACACAAAATTATTAAAAAAGACACAAAATGACAGAAAAAAAACTAAATTACTTTAAAAAAAGAAACAAAATGACCAAAAAAAGACACAAAATGACCAAAAAAAGACACAAAATGATCAAAAAAGGCACAAAATGACCAAAAGACAGAAAATGACCAGAAAAGACAGAAAATGACCAAAAAAGGAAACAAAATGATCAAAAAAGACACAAAATGACCAAAAAAGAGACAAAATGATCAAAAAAAGACACAAAATGCCCAAAGACACAAAATGACCAAAAAAGACACAAAATGACCAAAAAAAGTCAGAAAATGCCCAAAAAAGACACAAAATGACAAAAAAAAGTCAGAAAATGCCCAAAAAAGACACAAAATGACCAAAAAAAGTCAGAAAATGCCCAAAAAAGGAAACAAAATGACCAAAAAGACACAAAATGACCAGAAATGACACAAAATGACCAAAAAAGACACAAATTGACAACAAAATGAGTAAAAAAAACATGAAATGATCAAAAAAAAAGACACAAAATGGTCTAAAAAGACACAAAATGACAAAAAAAAGACATTAAGTGACCAAAAACACATGAACACATGAACACTTTAACACAGTGAAGACAGAGCTGACTTACAAAATGATTTGTTGACCCCCAGAAATCATCTCGCGACCCCAATTGGGGTCCTGACCCCAAGGTTGAGAACAGCTGCTCTAAAACACCGGCTTTAAACTCTAGTTTTTATCTGAGAACCGGTATATTAAAAAAAAACAAAGAGGGAAATGTGAAAGACGTGTGGTTTACAGCTCTCTCAATAACCTCTTCAGCATCCGTTGTGTCTTTGAAAACACTCAATATCTAAATCAAATTGTGTCACTCAATACATTTCTCCCGCCCTTAGAGATCAATGTATTTTACATTCTTCATCCCTGTATGCCAATATCAATGATGGAGGAATATCAATAATGACAGCTACATTTGTATCTGTATCATTTCAGCGGTGGAATCTATTCCTCTCCTGCCCTCGACTCCCTCTTCACCCGCCAGCAGCTACACAACTCATGTTCAGCCAGGCGCGCACAGGATATTAGCTTCTCTACCAGCAAATTTGCTTTTCACATCTATTTCTTTCTTCTTCTAACCAGTTCTTGGATGGCTTGTTATTGAGCTTAGTGTCCACAAATGCCATTGATCCAAGCCACAACTGGGATCCATACTCGGGCACTTTAACACTCTCTCAGCGTGTTAGTAATACTAATCCTGCTCCACCGGCAGGCCCATTGATTTTATAGATTTCCCCCAAAGTTGTGATAATGATATATCATTGTTACATTTGGTAGAACAAACTGCTTTGCCAATCTATCAATGCGTGCACAGGCTCTGATTCTAAGAGGGCCGACAAGTCCAGCAGCTCACATTTGTTACAATAATCTCTTATTCTGTCTCTGTGGATGAATGTCACTATATATACATGCATTAATTCACTTACTGTATGTATCCTCTCTCTGTGCATTTATAGATTAATCACGCAAGATGTTTTGATACAATGATTATGTGCTAATATTGTTTTAAAACAGGGGTCTCAAGCTCAAATTACCTGGGGGCTGCTGGAGGCAGTATCAAAATGACCAAAAAAAAGCGACAAAATTACAAAAAAAGACACAAAAATGACAGACAAAAAAATTAATTACTTAAAAAAAAGACAAAATTACAAAAAAAGACACAAAGTTACAAAAAAAGACACAAAATGACAAAAAAACTAAATTACTTTAAAAAAAGACACAAAATTACCAAAAAAAGACACAAAATGACAGAAAAAAGACAAAAAAGCTATAAAAAAGACACAAAATGACAGAAAAATTAATTACTTAAAAAAAAGACACAAAATTACCAAAAAAAGACACAAAATGACAAAAAAAGACACAAAATGACAGAAAAAAATAAATTACTTAAAAAAGACACAAAATGACAGAAAAAAGACACAAAGTTACAAAAAAAGACACAAAATGACAGAAAAAAACTAAATTACTTAAAAAAAGACACAAAATTACAAAAAAAAAACACAAAATGACAGAAAAAAGACAAAGTTACAAAAAAGACACAAAATGACAGAAAAAAATAAATTACTTAAAAAAGAAACAAAATGACCAAAAAAAAGACACAAAATTATTAAAAAACACACAATTATTAAAAAAGACACAGAATTATTTTAAAAAAGATTTGAAGAAGAACATTGAAGGTGTATGCTGTGAGTTATAAAAAAATCGGTATGGCCAATATAGTATCCTTGGTCCAGACCTCATGAACTGATCAGCCTAATGTTACTTGGACATCTCCTGCTCATCATTCCCCATCAAACTATCAGCACAGAGAAAGAGGTGAGAGGATTTTGTTTGTGTTGGAGTCAGATAATTTAATTTTAAAGGTTTCCTCAAAGCATTTCTCAACACATTTTACACTTTAGATATCTACGTTTCTCTACAAGCGGAGGCAATCACTTTCATACATACAAACACACACACACACACGCACACACACACACACACACGCATATACTGTATCATATAAAGAAAAATCTCATGCCATCTAAATGCAGAATGCAATCATGGCGCCTACAACAGTGGCTTTGTGGGGACGGCCCCCTGCAGGGTGCACCATGTGATGGGTGGCACATGGCCTAAAGTACCTCCAAAAGCACACAAATTACCTCGACAGGACCAGACCTGCGGAGAGGAACCGCAGAGGAAAAAATGAGAAGAAAAATGTTTACTGTGAAAGCATGCTCATATTATAGCTGATGAAACATTGGGGAGAAGGGGAGCAGGGAGCAGAGCAGGCAGAGGTGAAGGATAGGGCTGGGGGAGGCTAGTGGGGGGGTGGCAGAGGGATGAGCAGGGGGAATAGTGAGGCCTGGAGAGAGAACTAATGGGCAACACGGCAACAGTTCAAACCGGAGGCGCAGCGAGGCAGCAGTGGCCTGACACAGCTGAAGGCCTCAGAGGAGTGCCAGGCCTATTAGAGCAAGATAAGGGCCTGTTTGGAGAAAGCATCCTCTCAATGGTGCACTGGGCAACAACACAGGCATGGGCATCAATTAAAGACAGAAAATATGACATGGAAGTAGGAGCGCATTAAATAAAAACAACAAACTGCCAGGGCTGCTGCCCTCCTCCTCTCTCAAGGACTGGGAACGGGCAGGGAGCATCAGGGCTGAAATATGGTCGATTTATTCTCAGCAGCGTTGTCGAGGCGATGGTGGGGGGGAGGGAGAAAGCGGGGGGGGGGGGGGGGGGGGGGGGGTTTATGATGAGGTGCAATGTAAAGGGGGAGCAAAGAAATGAGTCTAGATGCCTCCTGGACACAGAGCTGCACACGCAGATGAAAGATGAGAGACATGGAGACTCACCTAAAAAACTCAACCACAATCTTTAGAAAAAGAAAGAAAAAAACTCCTGCCAGCAGTAGATGACGGCTATGATAACTAATTTAGCTTTAATTCACCTTCTATTTTCTCCCCCTGAAGCCTGCAGGGCTGCAGGATGTGCCAGTCTGAAGTGGCCTAGATTTTTCTTTACGGACACGGAAACAGCCGTCATCGGGATCATTTGACCCGGTTGAAAACGGACTTATAATGATAATAATCAAAGTGTTTTTATTGATTTTTTTCAAATTCAAACATCAAACATCCCATTCAAGACAAAATAGTAGGATTCAAATGATACATCAGAAATACAGATACAGGTGGAAACTACAGACAAGACAGTAACAAGACGGATCCTAAATAAATAAATAAAATAAATACTAATACCAGACATCAGACAGACCCACCACCCAGTGGTCCAGACATATAAAAGGGTTAAAAATAAATAGATAAATAAATATAACAAAAATGACAACAACAATAATAATAATAATAATAATAAAAATAATAGTAATAAAAATACTAAAATAATAATAGTAATCATAAAATAAAAATAAATAAATAAATAAATAGATACAAATAAAAACAAATAAATGAATTAAAAAAAGTAAATACAAAAAAAATAAAATAAATAAATAAATACAAAGGGGAGGGGGGGGGGGGTGTTCAAAAGCTGCCAATTATGTTGGAGCAGATGAAAACTAATGTTCAAAATAAGAAATAAAAGGCTAATAATAATAATAATAATACATTATAAAATAATAGTAATAATAAAATAAAAAATAAATAAAATAAAAAAATAAATAATAATAAATAACTCAATAAAAAATAAATAAAAAATAAATACGGGAGGTGTTCAAAAGCTGCCAATTATGTTGGAGCAGATGAAAACTCATGTTCAAAACAAGAAATAAAAGGCTGCCAGACCTTAGAGTATCTCTTAGTGTTTCCCTGCAAAGTAAATCTAAGATGGTCTAGTTTAAGGTGTGCCATCATCACCTCCTCTACCATCGTTTGTGAGTTGGTGGTGCTGCCTTTATCCAGTTAATTAAATAAGATCAATCTCCTAGCCAACAATGAAGAGAATGCTATTGCTTTTCTTTGAGCAATCGTTAATTGTGTTCCCCCGGTGCCACGCCAAAAATGGCTGCCAGAGGACGATGCAGGCTCTATAAAAACTGACTTATTAGAGAAAACGATACACTCATTTGCAGCCGATCCTGTGAATTATCTCACAATTGTTATGCGCCGTGTAAAGAGGTCAGGCCCTGCTGCCCCCCACAACCCCCCCTCCCACAGGGTGTTTTACATCATCAGCCCCGTAGCGTCCTCACAGGGCGCCTGTCGGCTGCCCTCTGGAAGAAGGTGTGGGTGGCAGACGGCCTTCATGAAACACCAGTAAACAACAATGAGCCGAAGTGACACATGCTGCTGATGAAGGGGGCAAACAGTGAGATTCTCCTGTTTTTGTTTAGGATGTATGTGCTGCAGTATGTAGGCTTTTCTTCTGGTTTGGGCTGGGTTAATGTGATTTCTGTTCCGCCTGTCGGTTCCAGAGACCCGGCTCTGTGAGCGGTGGTCAGGTGGAGCCTGGACTCGCCCCCCTATGGCCATTAGTGTGGAAAGAAGACAACCCAATAAGCAGAGAAAAGCTTGATGTGCACAGGTCACTGCACAACCAGCAGTCAAAAAGCATCTTACCCCGCAGATTGTTAAAGCGATAACATGCAGCGGGAATCTGAGGACCTTAATTACTGGTCACTCTCACTCGGGAGATATCACGCAGATTCTTTGTGAACTCGTGCTGCTTACTGAAGGCAGAACACTGCAGAAAGGTCTGAAAACCAGATAAAACTGTAAATCTGAGGGAAATGATCTCGCTGCATGGACAGATAATTTACCTTGACAAGATTTATTGAATTAAGATTATTAATCTAGGAATGAGCATGGTGGACGGTTAAAATAAGAAATTAACAATTATTTGCTTCTTACCAAGTTAAAAAAAACTTTTTGTGTCTTTTTTGTGGTGTTTTTTTGTCTTTTGGGGTGATTTTATGTCTTTTGTGTCTTTTTTGTCCCTTTTTGTGTATTTTTTATGTCTTTTTGGTCATTTTACATCTTTTTGTGTCTCTTTTGTGTCTTTTGTCTTTTTTATGTCTTTTTTGGTCATTTTACTTCTTTTGTTTCTTTTTTGGTCATTTTACGTCTTTTTGTGTCTTTTTTGTGTCTTTAGTGTCCTTTTTGGTCTTTTTTGTCTCTTTTGTGTCTCTTTTTGTGTCTTTTTTGGTCTTTTTTTGGTCTTTTTGTGTCCTTTTGTGTCTTTTTTATGTCTCTTTCGGTCATTTTACGTCTTTTTGTGTCTTTTTTGTATCTTTTTGTGTGTCTTATTTGTCTTTTTTGTGTCTCTTTTTGGTCTTTTTGTGTCTTTTGTGTCCTTTTTTGATCATGTTGTGTCTTTTTACATCTTCTTTTGGTCACAAAATGACCAAAAAGACAAAAAATGTACAAAAGAGATAAATTAAAGCTGCCAGCAGTGATGAACTGGCCGGAGCAGAGTGACCTGATGATTATTAGTTTCTTAAGATAAAAAAACTTTTAGATTTAGAAGTGTTAGATAATTTATCTTGTTTTAAGAGTTAATTTCTGATTCTAAGCTTTCAACATGCTTATTTCTAGATTTAACAATCTTAATTTAAGAAATCTTGTCAAGGTAAATTATCTGTCCATGCAGCAAGATCATTTCCCTCAGATTTACTGTTTTTATCTGGTTTTTAAACACCTTTTCTTTGCAGTGCAGAGATTTGCGGCTCGCCCAGAGAAGACGTTGTGCAACATCTCCTGTTTGCAATATTCAGGTTAAATATTATCCATCAACAATTATTCAGTGCTTCATTTTCTGTTTTTCCAACCGCACCCTCGGCTTCCTCACCATTTCCGTTGCATGCCATCTTCGCTCTTTAAAAAGCACCCAGAGCGGAGCCGGCAGTAAATCTTTAAGGATTTGACTTGCAAAAAGCACCTCATATATTGTTTATGAAAAAAAAAAAAAAAAAGCAGAGGTTCCCCTCCCTTCACCTGCCTCTGAGCATGTTAGTTTTATTTACTTACTTTTAGACTTGCACTAGTTAGGGAGAGGCACACTTGTCTGACTACATCTCTACAAATAAAGATAGAGCGTGTCCTCGTCTGTCATTTCTCATAAGGAGAGTCAAAACTGTTCTATTCACATTAAAGATTCTTGGGTGACATCTTCAAATGAGTCAAAAAAGCAGGATTTTGTACTTTGCCCCTAAAGAAAGAAGATAACATGGGGGTAGGATTTAATAAAAATGCAGAAAGTGCCATCATAACATTGAAGTATTATTGGGGAGAAAAGACTTTAAAAAGAATCTGTCACCATGTGTCAACCGGATCCACTCGGCACAAACCTCCTTTTGTTCGGAACATATGGAAGAAAAGGGGAGAGTAGGAAAATTACCCTCCGTAATTGGCATCCTGATCAAGGACAGCCGTGGCAGCCGAACAATACAACCTTTAATTTATCAGAAGTCATTATGAGCTACTGCTATAATGCCAGAAGATATTAGAATAAATAGTGACAGAGAGCAGGGGAATCAAACACGCTGCTGCTGAATGCTGCTGTTGACTGAACAACTCAGCAGAGTGACAGAGTGTGTGTGTGTGTGTGTGTGTGTGTGTGTGTGTGTGTGTGTGTGTTGTTGGGGTACCTAACTGATGAAGGACAGGAGTAGGGCTGCAAGATTATTTTGATCAATATTGTAATCACGATTATTAATCAGGATTATTCATCATGTTAGGGAAAACATCTGTATTTTTATTGCACTACTTTTAAACAAACAATAGGAACAGTTTTTAGTGTCTGGTGCTTGTTGTAAACCAGGGATGGGCAACTTAAATGCTGCAGGGGGCCACAGTTTTTCATGTTCACTACCACAGGGCCACATATAGGAGCGTGCACTTCACCAGATATGATGAAACTGCAATTTTAAATATGTTTACGGTGCAGTAACTTAACATATTTCATGCTCAAATGCATGTTTAACAGTATAAATAGGAATACAAAAGGTTTGAAGCAAATAAAAAATAACCACTTACTGTGATTTTTTTTTTTTTATCAGTGCAAGAACAGCAGACCAACATTAATTACAAGAAGTAATTTTGTGCATTTTTACACTGCACTTTTAAGATTTCATGCTCAAATGCATTTAGTTGTACTGAGGGCCACTTCAAGTGAGGGTGAGGGCCGTATGTGGCCCCCGGGCCTCAAGTTGCCCATCCCTGTTGTAAACAAACAGAGATCGTTAAGTGAACACCTCCTGCAGCAGCAGCACATATACACACTGTACTGCTACAGAGCTAACTGTTAGCCTGTTAGCACATACACACTGTACTGCTACAGAGCTAACTGTTAGCCTGTTAGCACATACACACTGTACTGCTACAGAGCTAACTGTTAGCCTGTTAGCACATACACACTGTACTGTTACAGAGCTAACTGTTAGCCTGTTAGCACATACACACTGTACTGCTACAGAGCTAACTGTTAGCCTGTTAGCACATACACACTGTACTGCTACAGAGCTAGCTGTTACCCTGTTAGCACATACACACTGTACTGCTACAGAGCTAACTGTTAGACAATTTGCAGACTGGACGCTAAGGGGTAAACATCCCCTCCGGCTCTGCAACTGGGAGAGACTGCTGCAGGAGGACTGTGCCACTTCGACTCGTTCTTAAGAAGAGCCTCCGGCCCCCGCGTACAAAACTAACTAAAATTACAGTGAAAATGTCCTAAATTTTCATCTTTGCCAACTTTTTTCATACATACTGAAGATGGATACGGCAAAGGAAATAAAGGCAAAATTTACTGTGACCTCTTTTAATCTCCCACCCAACAAATAAAACCCCATTACAAAAAACTACAACTAACATTAAAACTAATAAATAAAAAATAAATACTGAACTAAAACTAGCGAACTCTCTCAACAAAATGAAAACTAAAACTAATGAAAAATCCAAAACAATTATAACCTTGCAAGGGAATTCACTATTACAATGAGGGCCCTCATAAAGATAGAAGTACAGGAATGTGTGTGTGTGTGTGTGTGTGTGTGTGTGTGTGGTAGACTTGATCACAGTTCATCCTAATCACGTCCTTGACAGATAAACATGACTTTGAGCAGAGCAGATATTAATATATATGGTGTCTTCTTCTTCTTCTTCTTCTTCTTCTTCTTCTTCTTCTGTGGTTTTGACTGCAGAGGGCACAGGAAGAAGTGAGCTGTCAGAGGGGCCGGGGGACACTTTAACACGCGTGGCCCCCATTGGACGAGCCTGCCCACCTCCTGTGTCCACAGCAGATAATGGACACCTTACAGCTGAGTCGTCAACTTTGGTGTTTGGAGTTGATGGCGTGGAGCGACAGCAGAAAGCCTCTTTGACTCTATTATTTATCCGGACGGGGGCTTTCTGAGAGTCAGCAACA
Source organism: Centropristis striata (assembly GCF_030273125.1). Taxonomy (NCBI): domain Eukaryota; kingdom Metazoa; phylum Chordata; class Actinopteri; order Perciformes; family Serranidae; genus Centropristis; species Centropristis striata. The sequence continues at coordinate 1,966,066 of NC_081518.1, forward strand.
CGCCGAGCACTGACCAGAGGAGCTGCCGTCACACACACAATGTGTGTGTGTGTGTGTGTGTGTGTGTGTGTGCAGAGGAGACGGGTGTCAGGTGTGTGTGGGACAAGGTAAGTCACTATCTCACTGTCAACATCTTAAAGCACAATGTCAGAACACAAACACTGCAAACACAACCAGGACGAAAATACAAGACGTCTCTTATGACCACGACGGTCCACTTCTGTCTGCTTTGTATGATGGCAAATCAAAAAACACAACAAATCAAGAAACACAACAACAAATCAAAAAACACCAATAACAAATCAAAAAACACAACAACAAAACAGAAAACGTGTTTTTTGATTTGTTATGTTTTTTGATTTGCCGTTGTGTTTTGCCCTGAAGGGCACATTTAATTTGTTGCCCTGATGGGGAAATCACAATGGCAAATCAAAAAACACAACAAATCAAGAAACACAACAACAAATCAGAAAACACCACAAATCAGAAAACACCACAAATCAAAAAACACCACAAATCAAAAAACACAACAACAAAACACTGTGTTTTGTTGTTGTGTTTTTTGATTTGCCGGGTTTTTTTTATAAATTTGTTGTTGTGTTTTTTGATTTGTTGTTGTGTTTTTTGATTTGTTGTGTTTTTTTATTTGTTGTTGTGTTTCTTGATTCGATACATCATCCACATTCAGAGTGTTTTTTTCCTACCAGTTGCATCTTGTGGCTGATCTGATGGTCTGGCCTTGTTTCCAGGTGAGAGAACTCACTGAGCTCCATTCAAACATTTCATGCCATGCCTTTCTAGTGGGTGTGCAGGTGAATATGGTCCCTCTAGGAACACTTCCTGAGAGTTTGGGTTCCACTCACTTCTTTTGTTTCTGCAGGTCTGTAGTGCATCTTGTGAATGAATTGTGATTTAACACAACACCTCCTAC